>NC_048232.1:27608315-27908315 GCF_002007445.2 Ailuropoda melanoleuca | reverse complement strand
CTTTAGCCCTGGAAGGTTTGTTAAGGATTCAGTGACCAGTGACACTTGCAATTAACAATTAGTTACCAAACACCTACAAGCTAAATTTAACAAGTACAGCATTTCTGCCAGTGTTTTCTTTTTTAAACCTTCAGTCCTTTACTCATTCAACAAATATTTACTGAACACGTATTTTGTACCAGGCACTGTTCTAGGTGTTAGAGATACGGCACCGAAGAAAACAAATGGAACTCTGCCCTCATGTTGGCTGACATCTACCAAGAAGACATATGATAAACATAGTAAGTGAATGAAATACATAGCACGTTGGAAGCTGGTAAGTGCTCTGGAGGGAAATGAAGCAGGAAAGGGAAGTGGGAAGTGCCTGTAGGTCGGGTTGCATTACAATAGTGTGGTCAGGGAGACACAAGAGTGTGTCACCCTCATGGAGAGGGTGACATTTGAACAAGAACTTGAAGGAGGGACAAGGTAGGTAAAGGAGGGAGATGTTTGGATGGCAGGGCCGAGACACTCCATGCAACAGTGACAGCCCTGAGATGAGAGTGTGCCTGATCTGTTCCAGGAACGTCGAGAAGGCAGAGAAGACTGCACTAGGTAGACTCCTAGTCAGGTCAAGTAAAGACAAGTCTTGCGAGTGCGGTCTTCCCGGCAACCAGCCAGGTGTGGGAATGGGGCCCAGGTTACTGGTTTTCACTGAGATTGCAGGCTGCTGGTTTTCAAGGCTACTATGGAACTGGGGATGAGAATCTGATAAGTTACAGCACCATAAAGCTCACTGTTCTGACTGAGAGTCTGTCTTTTTTTTTTTTCCTCTCTAGTAAACACTCTCCAGTTGCGGCAAGCCTTTGGTTAATTTTCTGAGTTCTGAAAAAGTCAATTCTGCTGATTTTGGCCACAGTTCTCATTGTTTTTGCAGAGGAGAGGATTTTCAGAGGTCTTCACTCCATCATTCCCTCTGCCATTGCTCTTGAAAGGACACTTGAGGCTGGAAATCGACATAAACAAAGTTGACTCAGTGGGAATCCACCCAGAGTTTTAGTGGCCATGCAGTTTGGTCAGACCAGGGGCCCCATGCTGCAGGAGAGTGGGAAGAGGGCAGGACAGACAGCTTGAAGCTGTTTTCAGACTGGCATTCAAAGGTTTTGAGGAGAAGAGTGAACTGGTGAAAATAATGTTTTAAGATTAATCTGGCAGGGAGTCTAGGAGGTGAGCAAGAATAGAAGCAAGAAGACGAGTTAATTTAGTGAGAAGGGAATAATTGTGTACCTGGGAGAAGCAATAAGAACAGGTTGGTGTGAGAGCCTTCTGAAGGAAGCTTCTGTGGAATGGTCCACGACTGGTTATAGGGAGGGCTTAAAAGTACATGTGTGTATATCACTGTTTTCTGGAACTATTGACAGTGAGATGCGATCCCCTCAAGTTTTCTTCCTGCTAGCCCAGAAGTTATATAGCTCCCAAGGTTCCTCTGGCTTCCCCCTCTTATACTGCTTGCCCCCCATGAATGACCCTCCCAGTGAAATAGTGGAGTATCTTAAAATTCATGGCCAGTAATTTCCCCCAGTGGTCTGCTCCTGGGTGGAGAGGCACAGCTGGTGTTCACACAGCCAGGCTTGACTGTAAACACATGAAATTCTTGAATCATAGAGGTCCCTAATTTAAAAAAAAATTAATAAGTTTGTCATCCGTTTGCTGGTGGGGGGCACTGTGCCGAGCAAAAGAGGAGCCTGGCACTTTCCTTCTGGGTTATCACTGATAACCAGAACCTCTTTTCTAGGTACATTGGCCCAAAGATAAGGGTGTGTGTATGGCAGGATTGGATCAGACACAGCAGGTGGCAAGCTGTCCTCTCCCTCCAGCCCCTGTGCTACTCTGTCTCCCAAATGGTGGATCCAAATCCTTCTTTAGGTATCTCCAGACATTTTGATCTTTCAGACAGAGACACACCTCAAGTTCCAGGCCAGATCAGGCCAAAGTGGGGAGACTGATTAAGTCAGACTCAAAGGGTTTCCCAAAGTGTATTCCATGGAATTCTGGTCTCATGAGTATCTCCTCAGAAAGAGGTTTAATAAGCTAAGGAAATGCTCCATTCTCTATTTCCTGTTATACGAGTCACAGTGCATGTAAGTACATGGAAAGCTCTGAGAAGTCCTGTAATAAAGAAACTTTCAATCTATTTAAATCAGCATTTCCTAGTGCTCACTGACCATAGAACTGGTTTTCCTTTGGACAATCCACTTTGGAGCCAGGCCTTTAGCAAATGTCCCTTACTCTCGTCCCCTATCTTTCTCTGGTCTGACACAATATGGGCCATTCACATCCTTGTTCCAGGGGCTTCAATCAGTGGGGACCCTTGAAAAAATGAGGACTTCATTTCAGCACATGGCTGCCACTCAGACAGCCCAGATGGGACAAGCTTACTCTGCCAAATTGTCCCCAAAGATCCTGAAACCTTAGAGCTTATTCTTAGAGACTTGGAAGGTTTCATCTGCTGTCTTATCTCAGACCTTCCTCTAGGGTCCTCAGTGTAAAGCGGAGTAAAAAGTAACAGTACTAACGTTGTGGGATTGTGGTGAAGTTAATACCTGCTCACGCATGTCAAGTGCTCCGGACAATTCCTGCACGCAGTGAGCTCTGTATGTGTTTGCAAGTCTTGGTCTGAGGACCTTTCTTTCCTTTCCTTTTTTTCTTTTCTTTTTTCTCCTTTTCTTTTCTTTTTTCTCCTTTTCTTTTCTTTTCTTTTCTTTTCTTTTCTTTTCTTTTCTTTTCTTTTTCTCTTCTCTTTTCTTCTCTTGCCTGAGGACATTTGTTATTGACCTTTTTTGTATTCATTATTGTTAAATTATGATTATTATATAATGTTAGCATGGATCTAGTCTTCTTATTTTTTGGTATAAATGGTGAAATAGTCCTAAGTAGTTGTCTGTCTTGTGTGCAAGTGCACGCAAAACACAAACACACACACACACACACCACTCCACTCTCTTCCTCTGAATTCACTGATTCCCACTGATCTATGTCTCAGGGCCTGGGGCCCAGTTACAGCCCCCCTGAGGTATTAACTCAAAAGATGAGAGAAAGAGAGAAAAGAGGCTTTCTTTGGGGAAGAGAGATGGGAGGAAGGGGGTGGGGCCTGCGGATATACAGGCCCATTGTTCACCGAAGGTCCCGACAGTTTTATAGGAACCACACAGAGAGCTGTGGGCCAGCCATTCCCACTGAGGGGAAGAAGAAGCCACTGGTCCCTGTAAATCTCTCCCAGAGCAAGGTGTGTGTATCACGTGTTAGAAAACACGGTCACACATGCTGGGAGGAAAAAGGATGTAAGTGAATGGGAAGGATATTTCCCCAGAGGTAAATGCTGGCCGGGAGGGCGGTGGCTCCTTTCTCCCCAAGAGAGGAAATGGCTGGTTTGGGTGTGTTCTCGGCCGCCCACCCATCCCCACCTCCTCCTTGAAAGGAGTAGAGAAGACTGCTTTCCCTGGTACAAGCAGGCACTGGAAATGAGGTAACAGCAAAGGGGTGTTTTGCCTGTCGCCAGTGAGGGAACATTTCTGAGAAAGTCGGCAGGCTCTGGAGAGCCCAGCCTTTCCTCCCAGACCTACTTTTCTGAAGGGATGGGGACAGAAGGGAAGCCAAGGAGACTGGGCCAACATTTCCAAACAGAAAAGGTGTGTCCCTGACCCTCACACGGCAAGAACTGGACATGCCAAGGTGTCACTTTGGGATCCATGCCACAGGGCGATGCGGTGTTGTGTGTGTACTCAGAAAGATGTGTCACTTACTATGCTTTAATGACAAATAAAAAACTCTTCAAAAACTATATGCCTCCCCGTGCATCTTCGCCCGGTAATGAAAGGTGACAAGGGTGACACAAACCTCACTGGCTTGCCCTTCTCCTGGGCAAGAAGAAAGCTGCCGTCAGAACTGCTCTGCACTGAAAGTTGTTTCTTCTCTGTCACCCCTGCCCTGGGACAACTGAAGCAGCACTGGAACCTCCAAAGTGAGGCCCCGTCCCATTGATCCCTGGCCACCTGGGCCTGCAAGGGCGGCGGACCCTTGTCACCGTGCCACCAAACAGAATGCAAGGTTGGGTCCCCTGTGAGCCGTCTGACATCTCACACACAGAAAAGGGACAGGTCCAATTTAAAATGTGTCACTGTCTCCATGTCCAGACTGGGAGGGACAGCACTGAGGGGCGGGCACGGGGCCAGGGAGGCTCGGGAAATGATATGCTGTCTGCCAGGTAGCGGGCCCTGCTGTGCTCCAGGCCTTATTTACAACCCAAACATCGCCGGTGCCACCAAATTCCCCCTAAAGGTGATGTGTCGGTCTGTCCGACCAGTGTCCCAGGTCTCTACCTGCAGAGTGGGGGTGAAGATGAGCTCTCAGCCAAGTTCTAGATGTACTGCTGCACTGCGAGGGCCTGGAAAGCCTTCAAACTTGACCCCCCCCCCACCGGCATCTACGGCAGCCAGGCCCCTCTGGAACTCAGCCCCCAGGCCCCCTGCCACGCTGCCACCCCCACCCCTTGCCCTGCGAGCTGACTCTTTCACAGGCTCTGCCCTGATCGTGTGTCATTTGGTTTTGTTTGCAGAAACTGTCGTCTGCTGCCACTGCCTCCGGTCTGCCTGCCCCTGGCTGCCTCGTGGGCAGCTCCTAGCGGGCGGGATTCTGCAGGCCTCGCCCCGCCTCCAGCCTGGCCTGCGGCTCTGTTCTGCTGGGCCCTGGTCACAACAGCTGCCTCTCCAGTCAGGGTGTGCAGCTTCCATTTGTTCTGGAAAAAGTCCCCATGGGCAACCTGGTCCTGCCTGGGAAGCCAAAGCACAGGCTTCCAGGAATGCTGGGGCCGGTGTCCAAGCTCAGCTCCTCGCTGCTCCAGTTCAGGGAGGCCTGTGGACTCGTTTCTTTGTGTCCAGTGGAAGATACCAAAGGCCTTGTGAGGAGGGGGTCACCCAGCCGGGACAAACCACCGCATCTCATCTTTCCTGAAGGCTGAGGCCAGGCAGGACAAAGCCCGCATTTTCCCTTCCCGGGTAGCCGTGCAGAGACATGGGCAAGGTGGGGGCTGAGGCTTGTTCAGTGAACTCAAGCAGAGCTATTCTTTGGAGGCTGCTGGCTTCTGCCTGCTCGCCGGGACTAATTGTCTGAGGCAGGCCCTGGGCCTCCTACTACAGGGCCTGAACTGGGTGATCCGCGGGCTTCCCGGACCCCCACCAGCTCCAGGACCAAAGCTGCAGTCGGGATCATTCCTTATAAATAGCACTCACCTAATCCAAGCGCTAAATTAAATGAGACTTAAAATAGTCACACAGTCAACACCTGGTTTACTGCGCCTGGTAGCCAGCAGCTCCCACGTTACTAAATGCACATTTTCTGTGGCTACTTCCCCACTTTCCAAAGCTCCATCGCTGGCATTGAAGCCGAAGCCGTTTTTCTGTTGTGCTGGGTGTGGTCAGTGTGTTTGTAGGCAGGCCTGTGGAGAACAGTTTGACCCCCACGGGCCCCATGTGATGGCACGCTCTGGCCCTCCCCACCCACGGGCTCCAGCAGCAGGAGAGCTCCTTTCTCTTCCCCTCGGCGCCCCGCCCCTGGCCAGTTTTGTCTGTCTCTCCATCTCACAAGAGTGACCTGCTCTAAGCCCCGGCCCATCCACCACCACAAGTCCCCACACTCAGGTCTTGCTTTCAGCTCAGGCCGCCCCAGCCTCTGGCAACCGCTGCAAATACTCTGGTCACCTGCTTTGGCCACAGCCCCGGGCCTCTCAGCCAGAGCTGCCCAGCGGGGCCCCAGTGCGGATGCATATATGTTTGGGGTTCAACAAACATTATGCTAAGTGTCACACAGTGCCCTGTGTGTTGGGCTTAACAAGAGGAATAGCCATGGTTTCTGCGTCCGAGACATCAGAGGCTTGAACGACAGGGGTAGAGGGGGTCCTGTGTTGCTAGTTTATTCATTCATTCACTCAAGCTTTACGAGGGCCTTTTAGGTGCCAGATACAAGGACACTCCAGATCCCAAACTGAGTGAAACCTAGTGTCCACCACACAGGAGCTTGTGGCCCAACGGCAACATTAGATAAACCAGTGTATACAGGGCAGGAGGCCACCGATGATGGCAGACATATGCAGAGGAAGAAGTGGGGGCCCCCAGGAGCGGAAAGCTCCAGTCCAGTGTTCCGGTGATGATGCTGGAGCTGAGTTTTCAAGGGTGGGGTGGTAGATTAATGGTGGTCCCAGGTCTTTGCCACTCCTCCCACTGAGAAGGAGACTCTCCCTCTTCTGCCCTTGAATCTGGGGTGGGCTAACTTGCTTGACCAATAGGATGCAGTAGAAGTGATATTCTGGAATTTCCAAGGCCAGATAAGAAGACTTGCTGCATTTACTTCCTGGCTCTTGAAACCTGTAAACAGTCTGACTGTCCTGGAGGGGTGACAGTCAGGTGCTCTGACTGACGGTCCCAGCTGGGTCCAGCCTTCCAGCCAACCCACTAAGACAACAGCCATGGGAATGAAGCTCTCTTGGACTCTCCAGACCAGCCCGTCTGCTAGCTGAGTAACACTGAGGGACCCCCGTGGATACCATGAGGAACAGAAGAATCGCTCCGCTGAGCCTTGCCCAAATTCCTAGTCTACAAAATATGAAGTAAGTCCTAGAAGGTAAAGCTTACACGGGGGCGGGCAGACAATCCCTGTTAATGGGGACAGGGAGAGCATGCAGGTTGTGCTCCTGGTCTCAGGACATAGCATAGCCTGCTGCTGGCTGTCTCAGTCGTGGGCTCCTTTCTCTTCATCGAGATAAATGATCACGCCTCTCCCCCGCAGATGACCACTCCCTGCTCCACAGTTAGGCATTCTGGCCTTCACGGATTCGTTTTCTGATTTGTTCGAAATACAAGAATTTGATGTATATTCATGACAGTAGCAACACTGATTCACCGATTCTCAGGCACCGGATTCAACACTGACGTGAATGATCGCATGTCATGCTCACCACAGCCCCTCGCACTAGTTTTAAAAATGAAAATCTGTTTCACCGTAGTTGCAGTATTAGGGAACAATGTGATCACACTGTGAATTTTGTGTTTGATTTTGTCCACACGCACCGACAAAACTAGGAGGCAAACGACGGCATCCAGCCGCACCTCCAACACCTCGCGGTTACCGGGGTGCACCTGCGTGGGAGCCGGGCCCCCCCATCCAGGGTCAGTACTCTCCACCCGATGTTCTCCCTCCACTGAGAGGGCAGTCACTCGCCAGCACCCACTTCTGGAGAGGACCCCAGGTCTCCCGCAGGGCAGAGCGCCAGCCTGTTCGCAGCGGGTCTGGCCCTGTGTGGGCTGGGGCTACCGTCAGCATTAGGCTTCTACCTTATTCCGCGTGTCGCTGAGTACATGTTTGGGTGCTGTGCCCCAGCCCCATGTCCCGCACAAGCCTGGAGCTTTCTATCTTGCGCTGTTGCACAGCAGTGATTGTTCCGAACGCCTGGTCCTATCGTGGCAGAAGCGACCGCGCGTGTATCTCCATCTTAAAGATGAGGAAGGGGAGGTGAGAAGCGGCTGGTCCAAGCTGCTAAGCCCGGCACCTGGAGGTCAAATGTCTGGTTGAGAAACCAGACCCTGCCTGGGCTCCCCTGTCTCCCGGTGCCGGGCTTTGAAGCCCTGCACTGCGTTTCTGGGTAAATGGAGAGAAAAGGCCACTGGAGGGGAGGCAAGGCTTTGAAACTCCCGACTGCCCTAACGTAGCTCCCTGGTGTCCCTTTCCTCTCCAGCACCCCCACCCCACCCCCACCCCCTGGGTGCACTAGCGCCACTGCCCCAGACCCTTCCTCGGTGCCAGCCTGCCCCCCCCCCACCCAGGTTCTACCTCCGCAGCGTGCGGTGTGGGGCCCGGCACCCATCCGGGCCTCATCAATGCTTCTGGAACCTACCACGCTGAACAGGTGGCTTGGCTGCGGCGGGCAGGCAGAAGGAGCCAGCCTCCTGGGGCAGGCGTGGAGCAAGGCCGGGAAGGGCCAGCGGTAGCCTGCGCGACACCTACCCGCCGAAACACCCGTGCGGTGGGAACTCTGCCCCCTACACCTGATCCGGAACCAGAGGGACAGTGGTCTGCTGCCTGAGGGGCTGCTGGCAGGCTCTAAAGGTGAAGCAGGCTCCTTGCCCCTCCCACTTGTCCTCGAGCCTGCGTAGCTGCTTTGCTTTGCCCTCTTTTGCTGGGGTTGCCAGAAGTCCACCTAGGTTTTATAGCTGATCCCAGGGAACCACCCCCCCACAACCCACTGCAAACTGCAAGGTTCTCTCTCTGTGTCTTTAGAACTCGATGCCCCGTGGTTTCCCATGCTCCTTTGGTAATTAATCGTAATCAATCCACTCTGTGATGAGGCTTAAGTCACCACCTGGTGCTATTAACTTCTCAGGTACAGGCAGATCCCAGCTTAAGATGAATTGGGTTCTCAGGTCAGTGGAAAGTGCTGTTGGAATCAGAACACGTGTTCCCATAGAAGCTATGCTGTGGGCCCCTAGGTCATCACATAAAAGCCTATTTTACCCGTAATGTGGCTAAACCAGACCACAGCAGAGTTTGACATGCTGGAGGGGTGGGGAGCTCACCCAGGAGGAAAGGGAAAGCAGAAGAGTTGATTCTTCCTGAGCACAAGACCAGCTGTCAGGAAAAAACAAAACAAAACAAAACAAAACAACCCCCCCAAATATTGAAAGGATTGAATGCACATGCTTCCATCTCTCCTTCTGGAAACTTTTCCCATTTGCTGTTCTCTCTTTCCTCACCTTGCCTCATGCCTGCCCTTGGAACACCCAGGCAAATGTTCCTGTCCTCCAGAATTCCTAGAATTTTCTCCCCCAAACCTCCCCAACACCATGAGAGTTCTCATTTTGTCTGTAGGGACGATCCAAGCAAGACATTAGGAGAGAGACTAATAAATGCACCACTACAGGGAGGGTGGTAGAGAGGTCAATGGCCGAGGATTGGAGTTCCAGCTACTGAAGGCTGGTGACCTTGGATGAGGAATGAACCTCCAGCCTCAGCTTCTTCCTCTGCTGACGATGCAGTTATAAGGGTGCAGTGAGGAGGAGGGAGAGCACGTGGGTGGCCCTAAATGCTTCCCTGGGTGGGCATCTTAAGAGCTCCGTGACTGTTTGCTGTGAGGCCGTGTAGGACTCAGCACCCAGCCCGGAAGGCAACCCTAATGGGAAATCACCCACGCTTCTCAAATATGTTTGTTTGGACAATTTTTTTTAGCTTCTGTTTCTTCAAATATTAGTTCTTTTCTATTTCCTCTTACGTGTCCATCTAAGACTCCAATTTCATTTATTTGAAACATTTTTACTGATTCTCATATATCTGTTAAGCTTGAAGAAGCATCTTTTCCCCCGTCTGCTTCATCCTAGATATTTTTACTCATTTCTCTTCCAAGTCATGAAACCTGTCTCCTGCTGTGTATTACCATTGTTTAATCTATCGGATCCTAATTTTCCATTATTGTGGTTTTCTTTTTTTTTTTTTTTAAAGATTTTATTTATTCATTCGACAGAGATAGAGACAGCCAGCGAGAGAGGGAACACACGCAGGGGGAGTGGGAGAGGAAGAAGCAGGCTCATAGCGGAGGAGCCTGATGTGGGGCTCGATCCCATAATGCTGGGATCACGCCCTGAGCCGAAGGCAGACGCCTAACGACTGAGCCACCCAGGCGCCCCGCATTATTGTGGTTTTCAGTTCTAGGAGGGTCTTTTGGTTCTTTCTTCGAGATTCCAGTTCTCAGGTGAAAATTCCCCATCTTCTCCAGTTGTCCTGAACTGTTGATCATAGCTATTTAAAACCCGTGTCTGTTAAGTTTAGCATCTAAATCATCTCCCTCTGGTTCTACGTTCTGTTTTATCTCTTTCTGTTCCCTCTCTCCCCCATCCCTCACCCCACTCCATTGGTTGCTATCTCCTGGTTGTCAGGTAATTTTTTATTTGCACGTTGGACATCATGTAGTAAAAATCATGGAGAGTTTGGCTAATGCTACCTCCTTTCAAAAAAGATTTACTTTTCTTCTGAGCGGCTGACAATTTGCTGATCTCCTTGAGATTATTTCAGGTTTTCTCTTACTCCTATGGGCTAACTCTTCCAAGTCCTCAACTAAACACTTGGGTGTCTATCAGAGACCTTCATTCTTGCCACACCCTGAGCTCATTTCTGTGTCTCTAGCATTGTAAAACTCTGAAGTTACTATTTGAATTTTTAACCTCTTAGAGTCTGATTTCTGCTTAGTTTCTCAGTCTCTACATGTGATGGATTCTGTGATACACTGGCCAGGTCACCATTCAGAGTGCAAGACTTATTCCCCCAACTCCTTAGAGTCTCATCCGAAGGCAGCCTCCAGGGGTGCTTGGGTGGCTTTGTTGGTTGAGTGTCTGGCTCTCAGTTTCAGCTCAGGTCATGATCTGACGGGTTGTGGGATTGAGCCCTGCATCGGGGGAGTCCTTACTCAGTGGGGAGTCTGCTTGAAGATTCTCTCCCTCTGCCCCTCCCCACTTGTGTACATGCTTTCTCTCTCTCAAAAAAAAAAAATCTTAAAAGAAAAAAGAGAAGCCAGCCTCCAATCATCACTCTTTTTTGGGGATTGTCTCTTCTGAAGAAAACTGCTTCCACCCAGGATCCACCACATTCCAGGGGTACCTGTACCCTGTTCAACAACTCACGGTAACTCAGAAGGTGTCTTCTCTTTCTAGAACTCCCTGTGGGGTCAGCAGAGGCTGGACCTGCAACACAGTCTTGCCTTCTTCTTCTCCCTTTCACAAAGGTTGATCCTGAACACACTGTCGTGAACATCATACTTACTAATCTCTGTCTTAGGGAACCCAACCTGCAACATTAGGCCCTTATAAGCACAACTTAGAAGCCAGCAAATGCCTCCAGGGGAAATTGTGCACAGAATATTAGGCACATATCAATGCATTTCCTGTGTCTTCAGGATCTCGGCCCCTTTGGGGCCCTGGTTGCCTTGGTTGCTCTCCAGTGCTTTCCAACAGTTGGCCTTTGTATTTTATCCAGCTTTATAGTTGTTCTCAGTGGGGGATTAATCTGATATCATCCATTCCATCATAGCTGGAAGCAGATCATGCTTACTGTTTTAATTCTCAGAAGCCAGAAGGAGTGATGAGGGAAACTGTTGTAGTGGACTGAATTCTGTTCAACAAAGAACAGTTGGTTGGAGCTGCAGAAATGGTGAAAGCATGAGGAGGAAATAACCAGGATGTCTTTGACTATGCAGGGCTCCCACAGAGGGGTGTACCAGCATAGCCAGATCTATGCCCTGGACTTTAGAAATATACCTTTCAATCTCCCAAGGAAAAGATATAGATTCCTAGGGCCAGACAAGTAAAAGTGAAGAATTATCAAAAGACTCTCAGAGTAAAAGTGAAATTTTGTTATAAAAAGTGAATTTCTCTCAATGACAAAGTATCTTAAAGACAGAGAAGCAAATCTTAAAAATAGACTGATATGCTGGTATGCCTTTTGGTATTTCTTTTTGGAGTATAGATAACAGATAATGGCTATAGATAGATAAGTTAATAGTTTGGACAACAACAACAGAAGGACCTAAAGGAGAGGCTGAAGGGCTGGGAGAAACCTAAAAAAATAAGATTTAACAGAGATAATGAATTTACTCAGGTCCTGAGAAACCAACTTCACAAGGGCAGGGAGATAAAAATCAGGTTTTGTAAGTGCTAATGTGAAAAACAACCAACCAGTAGAACACCTTAAGCACTTAAGTTTACTTGAAACACAGTTTGAATTAATGGTATGAACTTGTCATCAAAAATAATCTTCAGGCATGTTAAGAGAAATATAAAGTCTCAAATGGGTTCTGGGCTGTAGTCTGATTGCCACAGTCTGAGGGAGACATTAACCAATGGGGTGCGTTCAGAACAGCGCCACCAGCGTGGTGAAGGGAGTGGATCGCATCAAGCACTTCTGAAGATATGAGAAGGAGGCGTGTTGCAGGAGTTGTCTTCAAGGACGTCTTTGGCTACTACGTTGAAGGGGCTTTTGGGTCTTTTCCCCCTTCACATCATGAAAGACAGATTGTGGGGAGACAGAATTAGATTCAAACATAGGAAAGAATTTTAAATGAGCAGAACTGTTGGAAAGCAGAATGGGTTTCCTTTAAAGATGGTGGTGTCTCGCCCACTGCTGTGTGCTCAGGAGAAGCTGGACACTGACGGTCAATCGTCAGTTGAAAGGTGGAGGAGATAAGGGAGTGTGTTGGTTGACCCATATTGTTTAAAAGGTTTGAGTGAACATTAAGGTTTGGGAGATTTTAAATAAAATATCAAATGTCTGGGGAACATGGATGGCTCAGTCAGTTAAGGTTTGCCTTCTGCTTGGGTCATGATCCTGGAGTCCCTGGATTGAGCCCCGCATCGGGCTCCTAGCTCAGTAGGGAATCTGCTTCTCCCTCTGACCCTCCCCCCTCTAGTGCTCTCTATCTCTCACTCTCTCTCTTTCAAATAAATAAAATCTTAAAAAAAAAATAAAGTACCTAATGTCTGGATTTTGTTGAAGAATCAAATCTGCCAACAGTAGGCCTTCTTTTCTGCGTGACAGCCGACCAACTGGAGCTCATTTTCTCCTCCCCTTTACACCAGCTGCATTCTCCAGTTGCCCAAAGTCTTTCCCACTCATGCAATGCATGCTCTTGTCCAGGCAATTTAACTCAGTTCCATCACCTGCCTGGCCCTGTCGGCACTGGAGTTTGAAACGCCCTTTGGAGAGGAAACTCAACTGTTAGACAAGGGCAGGGCGACCCCACAGCCTTGCCCCCCCCCTTTCTAGTGGGAATGCCCCCCCCCAGAGCCCCTGCTGCCAAGATGGCTGTTCTGTACCGTGCTTCTCCAGGCCGGACTGAGGCGTTTGGGTTGACACCTGATCTCAGGGCTGTCCGTTCACGGGGTGAGAGTAACACGTAATTGGGCCTGGCATGGAAAAAATGTGCTGAACCAACCAAACGTTCTCTCTCAGCTTCTAAAACTAAGAAACACAGTGTAAGGCACCAAGTCTGCAATGGTTTTGATACTAAGGAGAGCCTGGAAAAGTCATAAAGCCACGCTCAAGTTGAAAATGTGAGGCAATTAAAGAGTTCATTTTTATAGGGATGGGAGGGAGCGTGTGAACAGAGAGGCAGAGATAGACCTTGAGAGGAAAAGCCTGTGGTGTGAGAGAGACAAACCAAGTTGCTGGGTCCCAGAGCTATTTTGGATCCTTATAGTTTTTCAACTTTGTGCATTTTCTTACAATTTCTCGAGCTAAGAGGAGCGTTCTCTTGTCCTTGCACTCAAGAAAAGCTAATCAGAGCCACTATGAAGGCCTCTGCTAACCTGAAAGTCTGTGATTCTACGAATTGAATTTAAATGTCCACCTCTCTGATATGACCCCCCCCCACCCCTGCCACTGTGGACAGGTAACAAGTGCAGCAGGACTCCGTCTCTAAGACTACGTGCCCCACTTTTGCTTCTGCAACAAAGGTATACATATAATTCCAAGGCAAAAACGTGCAAGCATGTGAAGATCTAATTTTATCACATTATCATATTCCCAACAAGGAAAAATAAGCGTGTAGGTAAACCTCCTTGCTTTCTTATATACATCTGTCAGCCCTAATCAGACAAACCCCACTTAAGTGATCGAAAACTATTCAGAGGTTGTCATCATTCTCGTGAACCTGAGAATATTTAACTTGTTGATTAAGTACTTAACATTACAAATGAGTGCAAAACTGTCTATCAGTTCTGGTGTGATTATTTTGGAAATGGTGTGAGTTTTGAGGTTGCTGTGATAATGGATGACCTTTGTGACATTTAAGACTTGCATCAGCCTATTTTGAGGAGTCGCTCTGAGAGCTCCAAGGAGAAAAAAAAGAAAAAGAAAAAAGAAAGATGCAGATTATAACATCACAGACTCGCTGATTTGTCTTTTCCAGGCAACTGTTGTTGAAATGACATGACAAAGAAGTTGGGCTGTAGCTGAAGGGAGTGAAGGGAGTTGAGGAACTGCAAAGAAAATTTGTTATTGAAGAAAGCTGCCAATTCCGATGGGTCTCCCTGGCACTAGCCAGACAATCTGAAACTGGTCTCTGAACAGTCACAGAGATTGGGGGACACACAGAGACAAAACAGCTGGGGAACTGACCGAACTTTCCACTTTGCAGCCAAGTGCTTTGGCGTCACGGAGATTAAGACTTGACTGATCTCACTGGAAAATTGTTCCAGCCTTTGCTATACTCTGTTTTCGTAGACACCGGTTGAGCATTCCCAGGGAAAAAAATATCCACACCTGCTTAATCATTTCAAACACAATAGATACAGGGAACTTATGACAAATCAGTGAAAATAAGCAATTGTGTCCTCTCTCCCTGTTTTTGCTAGCATTTCAAAGATTTTCCCTTTTTCAAGGAAAAGGTATCTTTGCAATTTCTGGTAATAAAGACAAATTAATAAGAAACTGTCGGAAAGTGATAGAGCGTGTTTTATTGTCTACCTTTAAGATGTATTTTTAAGTCATATACAGTAGAACACAGTAAAATTAGCTCTTTGTGGGGCTTGAGTTTTGTTAAATGCATAGCGTTATAAACCCGTCACCACGATCCATAGGGAACAGCGCCGTCAGCCCTGGATTCCCCCCCACCCCAGCAACCACTGATGTGTCCTCTGTCTCTCTACTTTTGCCCTTTCCAGAATGTTATATGAATGGAATCATAGAATGTGTAGTCTTTTTGTTTATTCATTATTGATTTATTAACTTTTGCTAAAGTTTTCACAGATACAGTGGTCTGTGTAGAGAGAAGAAAATCTGGAAAAAATTGTTTGGTCCTGCGGGATCTTAAAAGATAAGAAGGAGGGAGTGGGGAAGTCGCCAGGCTCACCTGCAGAATCACTTTCACCTGTGCAGAGAATCTATGTTAAAGGTGGTGAGAGCTGATCCCAGTGATCGAGGCACCCAAGCTTAGCCTCTGCAACACTCAAAGGAAGAACCCATGTGCTTAGCCCTTGGCCACCTTTAACCAGCCTCGGGATCTGACCCAGGGCTGGGTAATTAGCACAAGTAATTAGCTCCTGTTTAGTTATGAGAGTAGTTGTGGTGTATGCAGCATCAGGCTTGTGGAGAAAAGTGCAAATTAACTCGGCGTCCTGCTCCGTAGTGGCCACCTTTATTACGCTTTATCAACACAGCAGCTGGATTAGCCCTCCATTCAGTTTGCTTTCCCTCATTAAGATAATTGCCTTCTGAACAATGGCCTGTGTCAGCTTGGTCCTCCTGACGAGGGGAACATGATTTGTTTGTACAAGTAAACCCGCTGGCACGAGGGGCAGCTGGCTGGGCTAATATTTGGTTCTTGAGATTGATATTAAGTTTTAAAAATCAAGTTAGATTTGCTCTACCAGAGATCCTTGGAAGGCTATTATATGTCGGGCCCTATGCCAGATGCATTTACACAAGTATGATGACCCCCACTTCTCAGATGAAGAAATCTATGTCCTACGAACTCCCATCCAGCTTCTCTGCCCCTCAGTGGACTCTCCCCCACGTTTGTGGGCTCCTATGGTTTTGTCCTTCAGGACCTTTGATAGAGTCTACAAAATGGCCACCACCGTGTTGAGCTTCTACCAAGAGGCAATGATACCTCCACAGGGGTCACACCTTGTGTTTTGTCAACATACTTGGAAACTTTCTGAGAGTTTCACAACCACTTTATGAAGTACAGTGACGGCATGGAAGTCAATTCACTTGAGTACCTTGGAGGCTCTTTAAAATGGCCGCTCCTCCAGCCTCTCCATGGGCATCTCCAACTGTTGTTTACAAGGAGATTTAGGAAAGACTTTTGAGCCGTTGACCATCCTAACAAAGAAAGAAGTGGCCTCCACTCAGACTCTCTAGAGGAGACTAAGTCATAACTCCTAGCAGTGAGTGGGCCCAGTTCTGTGCAGCTGCCAGGAAGGAGGTCTCCTGCAGCCTGAGAGGGCTCTGAAACCTTCGTTAGTCCCATTGTAAATGGTTATTTATGGAGGAGTGTGTGTGTGTGTGTGTGTGTGTGTGTGTGTGTGTGTGTACCTTATGCAGGGAAAATACAAGAAAAAGGGAAGAGACAGTCTGGTTTGTTCCTTCTGGGAGTTAGCTGGGGAGAAAAACCAGTTATCACAAATGACTGGGTGACATAGGTCCTTAGACGTACACATCTCCATAGTCATATCTTTGTAGGAGCGGTTGAAGTAACGGCAAGAGGTGGGGGGAAAAAAAACAGGCTCAGGAGTCAGGTAAATGTTGGCTCAGTTTCCACCTTTCACTTATTCTGTGTGTGACTTTGGGCAAGATCTTTAAATTCTGTGAGCCTCAGTTTCCCCATGTGAAGTGGAGGTTAATATTATTGCCCTTGTACGGCTACTGTAATAAATAAGGTCATGCCGTTAAAGCTAATCAACTGAAGACGATTTGACTTCAAAATCCATGCTCTTAGGCATTAGGCAGAGAGATAGATGACCGTGTCTGTGCGTATGTTTCCATTACAGAGCTGGGCTGAGAAAGAAATCTGTTTAAGGTTTTTTTTGTTGTTGTTTTTTGTTTTTTTTCCAGTTCTGAGGGTCTTAGGATAAAGCCAATAGGTTGAAGGTGGTCATGTAAGGCCTTTTAACAACTGCTAGTAAATATTTGGAGGACCCGGGGGCATCTTGGCTTGATTGGGGATTCCACCCGCTAGGGCTGGAAGGGGGTCTGTTGCAGCCTTGTGACTAAGTGGTTTCCCTCCTGCAGCAAGTGGTGAGCATACAGGCATCTGGACTGAGTCTAAAGGACTGATTACGGAGGGATTAGGTGCCCTAGTACCAGCCCGCTCTTATCTAGCGGGGTTATTTATGATTAGTCAAGCAAAAGTGACAACCCAGAGAACCATCCTTTATGTGGTTTCGCAGGGGTAGTGTGGTTATCAGACACTGTCTGGGCACCTCATGTCCCCCTGGGACATTGCAGTAAAGCAACGTAGGAACAAACGACAACTACCCTCCCCTCACCTCCCCTCACCCCCCACAGAAAGCAAAAACAAAGACAAAGCACAACCCTACAACTGTGAGCTTTCAATACTTGTTTATAAGAAACCAGCCAGATGCTCATTTAAGAAATAACATTAAATAGTTATCTAAGGAGTATGTGCTTATTGTAGAAAGTTGGGAAAATGTGGTTAAGTAAAAAAAAGGAACGGAGTTACCTACAAGCCGCCTTTCTCTCTCCTTCAAGATAACCGTTGTTAATATGTCGGTGTGCATCCCTTTGGGATATTTTAGGTACATACACACACACACACCCTGCATGTGTAGACATATGCATGTTTGTTTATAGAAATGGGGTTCTCTATACACACAGTTTTGTAAACTGAATTCTTCACATACTATCTCATAAACATTTTCCAAGTTATGAAATCTTTGAGGCACTGTATCTTTTTATAAGGGGAGCTGGCTCTAACATCAGACATTTGGGGTATCCCTCTAAAATGCAGCCCTCCGAAGAGGCCTGGCCCCTGGGATTACTCTTTGGGTATATTGTGAATTCAGGGAGCTTGAGTGGGCTCTGGGAGCCCCACGTGCAAGAAATCAGCTTTCAGAGGCCCTAAATAAGAACCAGAGTTATCGTGGCTTCTTCATAAAAGTGAATTGGAATAACAAATCCCGCCTGACATCTTAGCCAGCAGGGACCCTTTGCTGTGTGTGTACATTTGCAATCCAAATAAGGCTTCAAAACCTAAGAAGAGAATGGGCAACAGAGCCTGCGACGCTGAGAAATGCTTCCTTGTCACTTCCTTGGCGAGGGAACTGATCTTTCCACCACCTTCTTACTTACCTCCATCATACCACAAACCTGCAACATATTCCCCTCTGTGGGCTCTTGGCAGCCAGACCTCCAGCCTGTGGATAAAAGATGTGAGCTCATTTTACCCACAACCTCTCTATTCCTCTTCTTAAGAGCTTTCACGCTAGCTCACATCAGCGAGTCTTGGTGTCTTGATTCTGACATGAACTAACACTGAGGCTTCAGAGAAAAGGGTTTTGATGTCATTTCAAAATGGTACTAATGAAATTAACTCTAATTTGTTAACGCAGAAGCAAGAGATTTCAGAAGTTTTTACTAGCAAGCAAGGAGAGCCCATTTCTGAGATGTGGGGTGTTTGCCTGCTTCCTGGTCCTCTAGCCTCCTGGGGGGCTGGGCAGGCTGCTACCCCCAGCCTGCAGCTCCCCCTCACAACGGGTATTCCTGATCTCCGGCCCCATCTCATTTGTGTGCTCGCAGCCCTCGTTAGTACTGGGTAGAATCAGCTGCGGCCTAAGCGGGAAGAATATGCTGGGGAGTTTCCTGTACTCAAATCACAGGAAGGACAGTGGGGCGGGTGGGCCTCAGGGGTCTTGGATGTCAGGGACTGCGTGCCCCCTGCCTTTTGTCCTTGCTGCTTTCTGAAGGCCTATTCCTTCTCTCCACAAGAACATTCATGTAGCTTCTGCCAGGGAGGGCCCTGGGTGCCGGGGTGGGGCTGGGGGCTGATGGCAGCCCCCTACAACGTCATGGATGGAATGTAGGGGAGGTTTATCTAAAGGTGGGGAGTGTGTTTCTCAGAAGCGGGCAGATTAAAAGAACACTCATATATTCAGCTCTTTCCATCCAGCTTTGCTTTTTAGTTCCTTCAAACATACATCATCTTCACACTGGTCTCTCCTTGTTCCTCCTTGTCCTCTGCCCACCTCTGTCCATGTGCTCTTGTTTACACTGGTTCCCAGGCACAAATGCTTTCTTCCCTCTAATCCTGCCCGTTACCTGAAGGCTGACTCTCATCAGGTTCTCCCCCACCTGTTCCAGCCTGTTTGAATCTCCTTTCCCTAAACGTGGACAGATAAACTCCTTGTGTACTTTGTCAGCTCCTGTTTTCTGAGTTGAGTCTTATCTCTACTGCCCTCTCCTTGCCCTTCCCTGGGAGAGCTGACCACTCATTCTATCTCTGCCTTCTCATTTCCCACGGATAACTTTAAACGATTTTACTCTGGCTTCTTTCTCTTTCTCTTTCCCAAAATGCTTTTGCTAGACCCACCCATGGTATCTGCACTGTCCTATTGGTCACTTTTTAGTTTTTATCTTACTTAACCTTTCAGAAGTATTGGACTCAGTTGGCCACTTTCTCACCCTTAAATCCTCTCTTCTCTTGGATTTCCTGACACCGAGCTGTACTTGTTTCTCCCCACTTGAAACTCTACTGTTAGTGAGAAGAGTCTGCTCTTGTCTTCTGGAGTGCCTGAGTGGCTCAGTCAGTGAAGAATTCAGCTTTTGATTTTGGCTCAGGTCATGACCTCAGGGTCGTGAGATGAAGCCCTGAGTCAGGCTCCATGCTCAGTGCGGAGTCTCCTTGTGATTCTCTCTCCCTCTGCCCCTCCCCCCACTCACACTCTCTTTCTCCCTGTCTCTCAAATAAATAAATAAATAAATAAAATCTTAATATATATATTATATAAAATATTTTATACAAAATATTTATATATATTTATATTATATATTTACATATATTTATATATTAATATTATATATTTATATTTTATATAAAATAATTTATATATTATATAAAATATTTTATTTATATATATATTCCTTTTCTTTCATCTGGCCAAGGCCAAGGCTCCTTTCTGTCTATAGCCTCTCCCCACATAACCTTAACCAGTTCTATGGTTTTATATACCAGCTACCTACCTGCGGTTGGCTGCCTCATTTATATCTCCCCCAGGTCTTTGCAACTCCAGACATATACATCCTACTCTCCATTTGACATCTCTGCTTGTATGTCCCATAGACATCTCAAAATTAATATGTCCAAAAGTGAATTTCCCCCAGAAATATGGTTTTTCTAGAGGCCTTCCCATCTGAATAAATGGCACCTTCGCACCCCCAGTTGTTCTTACCAGGGTAAACCTTGACACTTTCTTCTCCCACACTACCCATATCCATCAACAAAGGACAGTTCCAAAGCATTTAAGTTCACCTCTTTCTGTCCATGTCCCATGTCGCTGCCTCACTGTACACTGTCACGTCCTCTCATCTAGAATAGCCCCTGAACTCACCTGATTCCTTTCAAGTCACCCTGCCCCACCATTTCCCACCCAGCAGCCAGGCTTCTTTCCACATCATTCCTCTGCTCCTAAACGTCAATGGTGAGTTATTGCTACTTAGAAGAAATCCAAAATCCAAACTCCATCCTATTGAGACCTGAGTCTCCAGGTCTCCTGAGTCTGCTTCCTCTCCAGCCTTACCTTCCCATCAGCCTCCTGCTGACAGTCCCACCTATACTGACAAACTTTGCATCCTTCAGCTTCCAAGTTCCAGCAGGCCCTGGCACACAGCTTCCCACAGTTCATGTCTGGAACTTCCTGTTCCTCACTCTTTGTATCCTTTAGGTTACAGCTTAGGTCACACCTAACAGAGGCCTTCCCTGACTTACCCAAACTTAATTAAGACCATGTACCATAGGTTCTAGCATAGTGCTCCAACTTTTCTACATAACGTTCATTACAATTTTAATTATATGTTACTTGTGTGATTGTTTGTGTCCCATTAATGGTCTGCTTCACGAGGGCAGGGCTCTCTTGTTTGTCACTGTTTCCGCAGGAACATGATGTGTGCTCAATAAGAAGATTTTGAATGAAGGAATGGATAAATAAAAATAACTAGACTTTAATATCCCCAAAGGACAAAGTGGTTTTCATTCTTTTCACCCTCAGCCAAGAGTTAATAAATACTTATTGACCTCAATACTGTATTGTGGAAAAAAAAATAACAACAACAAGGAAGAGAATCACAGCATTATAAATCTACGTGACAGTATAAAAGTTATGT
Organism: Ailuropoda melanoleuca; assembly: GCF_002007445.2. NCBI lineage: Eukaryota > Metazoa > Chordata > Mammalia > Carnivora > Ursidae > Ailuropoda > Ailuropoda melanoleuca. The sequence continues at coordinate 27,887,405 of NC_048232.1, read as the reverse complement.
ACACTAATACAATTAGTCCCAGCAAATAAGGGACATGATTCTACCCACAGGATTCCCAAATTTGTGAAATAGCAATGTGCTTAATAATGTAAGTTTATTGTATTTTGAAATAACAGATGAATTGGACACACACATCTGGATATTTGGCATTGTATAGACAAAAACATCTGGATTATTGGCAAAATATTTCTACTTAACTGATGTATTTTAGAGCTGTGTAAACAGTCACAGATTACTTTGAAATTATGTTTCTTGGGAGGTCGCCACATGAATAAATGACGGAGGAGATTTCTGGTTCCAAAAGATGATGGACTAAGAAACTTGAAATCCCCAAACACACAGAAATTCTGGATAGATATACCCTTAAAAATTGCATAGCTGAGATCATGAATATCTGAAATGAGGAGGAAACTGAAAATCAGAACAGTAAGTACATGAATTGACCTGGGAGTTTGGTTTTGGTCCCAGGAAACCTAGGGTCTTGGGTTTTAACACCTATTTGAGAACAGGAGACAAGGTCTTGGAATACTGAGAAGTATAAATCAGGACTTTTGAAGAGCCGAATTCTCATTGGAAAGGGAGATTAGAAAGAATCCACCTTTTGGCACAAGGAGAAGACAAGGAAGCTGTCTCAGCTTGAGTCTAGGGAAACAGACCCTTCTAGAGAAAATTAAGCACTGGGCTAGCCCTTGGGTTTTGGGTCCAAAACATGTCTTGAACCCACTCAGAAAACATGCAAATATCTCTGCAAGTCTCAGGAAACTCCTAGCAGAGAAATAAACATAACAATCTGTCCCAGAGTGGATACCCCTGGAATGCATGCAATTCTGAATCACCCTGACTTGACACTCCAACAACACAGGCCTCACTGTATTTTCTCAGAAAATAAGCTCCATTAGAGATGAGCTCATGAGTTTAAAAAATTAAAAACATACAATGAAATAATTCACTGTGAGCGAGAGTCCACAGACACAACAAACAGGATTCATGTCCCATGAACTTGAGATAACAGAAGAACAATCAGAGAGGGAAAAGTATGCTAAAAATGCTTTGAAACATAATAGAAGGAATCAAACTCTGGAGGAAAGATCAAGATACTATAAATAAAGAAAAGAAGGTTTAAATATAACTAAATAAACTTTCTAGAAATGAGAGATGTATTCACTGAATAAAAAACTCATCTCAGGGGCGCCTGGGTGGCACAGCGGTTAAGCGCCTGCCTTCGGCTCAGGGCGTGATCCCGGCGTTATGGGATCGCCCCACGTCAGGCTCTTCTGCTGTGAGCCTGCTTCTTCCTCTCCCACTCCCCCTGCTTGTGTTCCCTCTCTCGCTGGCTGTGTCTATCTCTGTTAAATAAATAAATAAAATCTTTAAAAAAAAAAAACTCATCTCAATGGGTTGCACAGCACATTAGTACACTACAGGGGAAAATTACTGAACTAAAGGTTAGAGGATTTTACCTAAAATACAGTGGAGAGAGATAAGGCAGAAAAAAAAAAAGAGCTCAAGATAATGATAATGAGAAAGTCCAACACAAAGGTATTAAGAGTCCCAGGAAGAGATAATAGAGAGAAAAGTTTAGAGGAAAATGGATGATAATTCTGAGCTGATTAAAGTCATGAACCCTCAAATGGAGGAATCCTAAGGAATCCCAAGCTGGGTAAGTCTACAAAAAAAAAGTAAACCACACCTAGATATTTTCTAGTGAACCTATTTAAACACCAAGTAAAAAGAGAAAATCTATAAATCAAAGACGGGTAAGAGATCACATGCATAATAACAATGGTTAGAATGACAAGATTTTTCAATACCAACAATAGAGACCAGAAGATAATATAATAGCATCTTAGAATTACAATATCAAACAAGAAAGGGGAAAAAACAAAGGCAGTTTAGTTAACAAATAATGTGGAGAAATTGCCTCTCACAGAACTTCACAGAATTTAAAAAAATTACCAAAAAATGTATCTAAGTAAGAAGGAAATAGATGGAAGAAAGGAGACTACAAGAAGTAACTTTGGGAAAATAAGTCAGAAAGCATGTGCGCAGATCTGAACAAATATTGTCACCCAATAGTCCTCATGTTTGGGGACTATAACAACAAGAATTGAAATAGTAGATCACAGTAATGAGTAAGATGGGATAGGGAGATTAAGAGTTAAGGAATTTTAAGATTTTTGTGTTGTTTCTCTGGAAGCCAGCTATCAATCAACTTTAGATCTTGTTAAATCAATATGACTGTTGAAATTTTAAGAGTAAATACCAAAAAAAAAGTAAAATTAGAATATGTAACATTTAAGCTACTGTTGAGAGGAAGGAGAATAATGAAAATCTCATTAATCCAAGAGAAGGCAGGCAAAGAGAAAAAGAAATAACAACAAATTATGGTAAATAGAAATTATAAGATAATATAATGAAAATAATTCTAAATATATCACTGATCACAGCACATTTAAATGGGTTAAATGTGAAGGCCCCCAGGCTTTTTTCATTTTTCATTTATTTAAGCTCATCTACTGATGCATACATTACATACAACAAATTAACCAATTTTAAAGTATTCAATTTGAAGAATTTGAGATGTTGTGCAACCACCCAAATCATAAAACAGAACATGACCATTTGCTCTAAAATTCCCTTTATGCCTTTTCAGTCAATACACTTCGTCTGGGGCACCTGGGTGGCACAGCAGTTAAGTGTCTGCCTTCGGCTCAGGGCGTGATCCCGGCGTTGTGGGATCGAGCCCCACATCAGGTTCCTCTGCTGTGAGCCTGCTTCTTCCTCTCCCATTCCCCCTGCTTGTGTTCCCTCTCTCGCTGGCTGTCTCTATCTCTGTTGAATAAATAAATAAAATCTTAAAAAAAAATACACTTCTTCTGCCCTATCCGCCCCTTGTAACTACTGATCTGTTTACAATAACTGTAGCTTGAGTTTTCTAGAATTGGATATAAATGGAATCACAGCATGAACTCGTTTATTTTCTTCTTTTTCTGCCTTTTTTCACTTAGCACAATGCTCTTTGAGATTCATCCATGTCATTGTATGTATTGGTACATTCTTTTTTTACTGGTGAGAGGTATTTCATTTTCTTTATCCATTTCCCAGTTGAGGGACATTTGGATTCTTCCAGTTTTTAGCTGTTACAAATAAAGCTGCAATAAACATCACAAAAGGGTGCTGTATGAACATATGTTTTTATTTCTATTTGGTTAACATCTAAGGAATGATACTGCATGGTAAGTTTATGTTAATTTACAATAAGCTGCCAAACGATTTTCCAAGGTGGTTGTACCATTCTGAATTTTCACCAGTAATTGAGAGGTCCAACTGTTCCACATTCTCACCAACACCTGTGTACTCCTATGATAATTTACTATAAGTTTAGCAACTTAAACAATACAAATTTATTGGCTAAGAAGTCTTGCTCGACTAATGATTAAGGTGTTGGGAGGATTGCGTTCTTTTAGGAGGCTGTAGGAGAGGAACGATTTCTTTGTTCACTGCTCATTTTCTTGCTGGCTATAAACTGCTGTACATTCCAGCTCCTCTAACTGGTTCTCCCCCCATTAGTTTCAGGTGTACAACATAGTGATTTGACAAGTTTATACATCACAAGTATAGCTACCATCTTTCACTGTACAATGCGATTACAATATCATTGACTATATCCCTTATGCTGTGCCTTTTATTCCTGTGCCATATTCATTCCATGAATAAGAAACCTGAATCTCCCACTCCCCTTCACCTATTTTGCCCATTCCTCCTCCCTCTGGCAATATATTGCACAGCCATAAAAAAAAGGATGTGATAAGGCCATTTGCAAAACATGGACAGACCTAGAGTATATTATGCTAAGTGAAATAAATTAGACTGAGAAAGATAAATACCATAATATTTCACTCATATGAGGAATCTTAAAAAAATGAATAAACAAATGAAAAACAGAATCAAACCTATAAAGAACTAATTTGTTCTTTTTCAAAATTGTTATGGCTACTCTAGGTCCTTTGCATCTCCATATAAATATTCAAATCAGCTTATACATTTCTACGAATAAAAAAGAGACTTCTGGGATTTTACTGGAATTGCCTTGAATAGCTAAATTCAGACAGAACTGATATCATAACAATAAATCTTCTGATCCATGAACATGATATATCTCACTTTTTATTTGGGTCATCTTTAATACCTCTTGGCAATGTTTTGTAGTTTTAGGTGCATTTATTTTGAAAATACTTTGTTAAATCTCTCCCCAAGTACTTCATACATTTTGATGCCACTATAAATGTTACTGTTTTTCAATTTCAATTTTCAAATGTTAACTCCTATATTTTGTATGTTGACCTTTAATCTTGACACTTTGTTAAAGTGTCTGTTGGGTTTTTTTTTTGGTAGGTTCTATAGGTTTTTCTCTCTAGATGATCGTGCCATCTATATGCATTTTATTTCTTTTTGTTGCTTGATTTCCTTTGCTAGGTACTCCAATTTAATATTGAATAGATGTAGTAAGAGTGAACATTCTTGCTCTCAATATTAGGGGTAAAGCATTGTCTTTCATCCTTAAATGTGATAGTAGTTATAGGTTTTCATATATGCCCTTTATCATATGGATAAATTTTGTGTAGCATGAGTACTATTTCATCCTCAAAAAAAAAATCCCTAAAAATTTCATCCTTTAAAAAAAATGAGTACTATTTTATCACCAAAACCAGTGAAACCATCTGAGCCTGGAGTTTTCTTTGTGAGAAGGGTTATAACTACAAATTCACTAAAAAACAAACCAGTGTTGGGCTGTTCTGGTTATATATGTTTTTTAGTGAGCTTTGACAATTTGTGGCCTCCAAGAATTTTGTCTATTGAATTTGTTTAATATATCAGCATAAAATTGTTCGTTATATTTCCTTACTATCTTAGTAATGCTACTGGATCTGTAGTGATGGTTCTTTTTTCATTCATAACATTGGTAATTTGTCTTCTTTCTTTTCCTGATCAGTTTGGCTAAATGCTTACTGGTTTATTGATCTTTTCAAATAACCAGCTTTTGGTTTCATTGATTTTCTTGATTCTTTTAAAATTACCTTTTCATTTCTATTTCATTGATATCTGCTCTTACTTTTATTTCTTTCCTTTTGCTTACTTTGGGTTTAATTTGCTCTTGTTTTTGGTTTCCTCAGGCGGACATTTAGTTAATTGATTTGCGATCTTTCTTTCCTAATGTAGACATTCAATGCTACCAATTTCCTCTAAGATTTGTTGGGCTGTATCTCATATATGCTGTTATGTTGCATTTTCATTTTCATTCAATTCAAAATATCTTTTCCTTAACTTATGGGTAATTTAGAAGTGTTTTCTTAAAATTTTGAATATTTGATCATGTTCCAGATATATATGTTATTAATTTGTAGTTGTGTGAAAATACACTGTGTTCAGATAATGTATTTTGCATGATTCCATTTTTTTTCTAAATTTATTGAGACTTGTGTTACAGTTCAGGATTTGGTTTATCTTGGTGAACCACCTGTGTGCCTTTAAAAAATGTGTAATTCTGCCATTGTCAATGGAGTATTCTCTAAATGATTGATTGGGTCAAATTGGTCAATAGAGTTGTCAATATTCTAGATAATTACTGATTTTCCTTTGTTCTAACAGTTATGAGAAAAGAGTGTTGAAATCTTCAACTATAATTGTGTACTTGTCTGTTTTTCCTTTCACTTCTGCTAGTCTTTGTTTCATGTATCTTGAAGCTCTGCGAATGAGTGCATTCACATTTAGTTTTATTATATCCTCATGGTGATTTGACTTCTTTATCATTATGAAATGTCCCTCTTTATCTCAAATAATCTCTAATAATATATCTTTCTCCAAAATTTACTCTGACAATGACATAGTCATTCCAGCTCACTTTTTTTTTTTTGGTTTATTTATTTATTTGAGAGAGAGAGAGGGAGGGAGAGAGAGAACGAGCAGGAAGGGCAAAGGGAGAGGGAGAGAATCTCCAGCAGACTCTAAACTGAGTGTGGAGCCCAACATGGGGCTCGATCTCATGACCCTGAGATCACAACCTGAGCCAAACTGAGAGTAAGGCACTTAATTGACTTTGCCACCCAAACACCCCCAGCTTACTTTTGATTACTGTTTGCACTCAGTATCTTTTCCATTCTTTTAAAATCTGACTTTATACATAAAGTGGATTACTTCTAGAGGACATGTGGTTGGGTTTTCCTTCCCCCCCCATATGATAATCTCTGCCTTTTAACTGCATTGTTTAGAACATGTACACTCAATGTATTTCATCATGTCATTGGATTTAAATCTATCATCTTATCTTTTTTCTGTTTGTTCCATCTTGTCTATGTTTATGTTTCTTTTTTCTCATTATCTGCTTTCTTTTGGATTAAGTATTTCTAATAATTCCATCTTCTTTGCCCTACTGGCTCATTATGTACATCTCTTTTTTTTGTGTGTGGTTGATATAGGGTTTATGATGGACATTGTTACGTTAAAAATTGTCTTCTTAAATAACATTAAATCACTTCAAGTACAGTGTAGAAATTTTACAACAGTACGCTTAGGATTCCCTTTTCCATCCTTTATGTTCTTGTTCTAAATTGTCCTACATATGCTATAAACTATACAATATATTGTTATTGCTTTTATTCTGATCAGTCATTTATCAATTAAAGAAATGTAAACATGAGAAAGATGCCATTTATATTTACTCATTTATTTACGATTATGGCCCAGTTCATTTCTTTATACATCCAAATTGCCATCTGTTATCATTTTCTTTTTGCCTGAAGAAGTTGCTTTAATACTTCTGGATGAATGTAATGAAAAATAAAAGTGATAAAAGTAAATCCAAATATTTTACTAATTATGCTATGTTTTAATGTATTTTACCACCAAATATAATATAGTGGCTCAGACTGGATTTTTAAAAATCCTGTTCTATGCTGTTTACAAGAAACACACCTAAAACATAATGACACAGAATGGTTCACAGTAAAATCAAATATTAATTAAACCAAGAAATTAGAGTAATAACAGAAAAGATACACCTTAAGGCAAAAAAGCACTATTAAGAATAAAGAGGCTTGGGGCTCTGCTCAGTGAGTTAAGTGTTTGCCTTCGGCTTAGGTCATGATCCCCACTCCTCAGCAGGGAGTCTGCTTCTCCCTCTCCCTCTGGCCCTCCTCTCCACTGGTGCTTTTGCTCTCTTTCTCTCTCTAAAAAAAAATAAATAAAATCTTAAAAAAAAAAAGAATAAGGAGGCTTGTCACATGATGATCAAAGAAAAATTCAACACAAGATGTGACAATTCTGAACTTTTAAGTACCTAATAATTTAGCCCCAAATCATATAAATACAAAATGGACAGAATTATAAGGAAGTTCACAAATCTGCAATCTTGGTAGGAGATTTTAACAACCTTTGCCTTACCTTGATGAATGAAATAGACAAACTATGAAATGATACAAGGATTTGAATAGTATAATGACAAAGCTTATATATTGGATCTCTCTCTATACCTATATCTTTAAATTTGTACAGAGAACCTCTCACTCAACAATTAAGAAATTCACATTCATTCATGAATGTAATTTAAAAGAAGAGAGAACACTTCAGAACTCTTAAACATTTAACATATACCCCATATTCTCTGTAACAAAGGGGGAAAAAAGAAATTAAATACCACAAGAAAACACAAAAACACACTTTGTTAAATTTTAAAACCCACTTCTAAATAATTAATGGTCAAAGAAAGAATTATAATAAAATCTAAAAAATTAATCATACTTGTGGGAGACAGCTAAAAGTGTTTTAAAAATAAATCTATACATTTAAATGTAATAAAATGAACCAATATATATTAGGAAAAACAGCAACAGATTAAATAGAAAGGATATATAAGAGAAGAAATCATCAAAAACAGAAATCAATGAAATAGAAAAGGAAAATAGAATTGAAAAGATTACTAAATCCAACAGCTTGTTCTTTGAAAAGACTAATAGAATAAGAAAATCTCTAGCAAGATTTAGCCAGAAACAAAGGAGATAAATACATACAGTTGACATTTTAGAAATCTTAAGCAAAATTTATCAACAAAAATATGACAATTGAGGTTAGATTTTCTTAAAAAAAACCTCACTTCTAAAAAATTGGCTCAATAATAGATAGAAAACCTCAGTAGGTCTATAACCCATAAAGAAAATGAATTTAAAGTTGTGTCTAGTTGTTTCCCATTCTTTAATACAAACAAAACCCTTGAATTCTGCCAAACACTCTAAGAAACAAATACTTTCTATTTTATGACAACTGTTCACAGCATACGGGGAAAAAAAGGAAAGACCTTCCCCCAACTTCTTTTATGAATTAGTATAACCCTGATACCAAAACTCAAAGAAGAGTAAGATGAAGGAAAATTATTGTACGATTTCACTTATGAATATTGATACAAAATTCTAAATAAAATGCTGGCAAAATAAATCCAGCAATACACAAAATACATTATCACCAAATTCTGGGGTTTTCCTGGAATACAAGAAGGCTAACTTACCACATTAACAAATCAAAGGACAAAATAATATAATCTTTTAAATAGATGCAGGAAATAAATTTTATATCATTCAAAACCCATTCTTAATGAAAATCCTTAATAAACCATGACTAGAAGGGAAACTTTAACTTAATAACCTACCCAAACCCCACAATTAACATTATATTTACTGGTAAAATATCAAAAACATTCCTTTTTAAATCAGTATCAAGCTAAGGATATCTACCATCACAACTGCTATTTAATTTAAGTCCTGAAGTTCTAGTAATTAGAAAAAGAACTATGATGATTAGAAAGAGAAAATCCTAACATGATAATATGTTTATCTGCAGATTAACTATCGGACAAGCTAAACTGCAGATAAACTTCTGGCAGAATTCAGCAAGGTTGCTAGATATAAGACCAATGTTCAAAACCTAATAGTTCCATTTATCAGCAATAAATTATTAGTAAATGGAATTACAGACAATATTCTCTGTTTAGCAATAAAAAATAGCAATAGGATGCAATGTGACAAAAATGAGATGTCTTTATAAGAAATTACAAAATTTTTCAAAAGACATCAAAAAAGCTCTCAATAAGTAAAGAGATACCACCATGATGGAAAGGCTCAATATTGTAAGGTTAATAATACTCTTAAATTAATTTATAAATGCAGTTCAATTCCATTCCTGACTGGGAATTTTCCAAACTGATCCTAAAGTTATTATGCTAGGGGCGCCTGGGTGGCACAGCGGTTAAGCGTCTGCCTTCGGCTCAGGGCGTGATCCCGGCGTTCTGGGATCGAGCCCCACATCAGGCTCTTGTGCTATGAGCCTGCTTCTTCCTCTCCCACTCCCCCTGCTTGTGTTCCCTCTCTCGCTGGCTGTCTCTATCTCTGTCAAATAAATAAATAAAATCTTTTTAAAATAAAATAAAATAAAATAAAATAAAATAAAATAAAATAAAATAAAATAAAATAAAATTATTATGCTAAAGGCCCAGAATAGTAAAGGTGGTTTTGTGGAAGACTAACAGTGGGGAGGGGTGGGGAGTTGTTGTAGATATCAAGACTTACGAAACTATAATGATAAAGACAGCAGAACTGGAAGGGGATAGAGAAACAAATCAGCGGGGCAGATTATTAATTCAGAAACACCTCCCATATTAGGTAACCTGACATTTGATGGAAAGCTGTCATTACCAATCGAGGAGAGGACGGTTAATAGCCAGGGCTGGGCCAATTGGCTGTCTATGGACAAAAAGAAAAATAGGTTTTTATCTTACTTCATTCACAGATTACAGACTTGTATGAAAAGCTGTAAAGCTTTTAGAAGAAAATATAGCTGAATACTTTTACGATGTTGGGGGTAGGGAAGCTGTTCTCAAGAAACAAAAAAACACAAAACAAATCCCAGGCATGAACATTTTGATTAGATGGTTTTAATCCTGCATCATATACCATAGACAAAGTAAAGAGACAAGCCACAGAGAAAAAATATATCTGCAATCCTTATAAAGTGACAGAGAATCCGCGCTATATAAAGAAATCCTGCAAATGAATACAATTAAGACAAAAAAGCTTATAGAAAAACGAGGAAAGGATTTGGACAGACAATTCTGGAAAGGAAACCTAAGTGGTCAGTATGGAGATCTCGGCCGCAGTAATAATCTGGGAAGAAAAAATTAAGAGTTATCACTTACACTCTTCAGAAAGGCAAAATTTAGAAGTCTGTTAAGAACTGGCAGGGACGTGGGGAACTGGGGATCCCAATACCCAGCTGGTGAGAGTATACATTGGCATAACTCACCCCTGAGGGAAGTGAGGTGGATGCGTGTTTGAAGATGTGCATACACTCTGACCTGGCGGTTCTCGAAGGAGCTGTGAGTACCACGTGCACTGCAGCCAGCCCCCTGTGGAAGAGTCATCATTTCAGCAGGGATCACACCAGGCAGTGGTTACCCTGAAACACTGTGACCTGTCTGAATTACCAGCCTTGCTCTCCCCCCCCAAATACACACTCCCTGTCCCCTTTCCTTCCTTAAATGTTTTCCTTAGTACTTACCACTGCCATAGTTTATTTTCCATATACACTATATTTCACATACATCATAGCATATATTTGACATTTTAATCTTTTCTACTGCCTATCTCACGAAGGCAGGTTGTCTCTGTCTTTTCTTTTTCCCGCTTATCCTACCACCCAGCACCTAAAACAGTGCCTGGTGTATTGTTGGAAACCTAAAACTATTTGTGGCAAAAATGAATTGGCGAAATCTCAAAAACACAACACTGAACCAAAAAATGAAGATGAGAAAGGGTAGGGATACCATTCACGTGAGTTTTAAAGCATATGATGGTACATAGTTTATGGCTACCAAGTGGATGTGTAGTAATAAATAAATAAATAAAATATGCATTTTAACTAGTAGCCATCTCTGGGGAGAGCCTAGGGTGTGGGATGCTTTGGGGTCGGGTTTTAGTCACATCTATAACATTTTGTTTCTTAGATTGGTCGACATGACATAAATTTGGCAAGATGTTAACATCTTTTATCTGGGGTGTTTGAAATATTTTATAATGAAAAAAAGTTGCTGGTAAGTGAATAAGGGAGAGGTTGTCAGGGTATCTCATTATATGAAGGCTGTTCCTGCATTTCTGATGCCAAGGCCACCTTGGACATATGGAATTTTTCACAGTAACCCCCTCTCCTTAAAGTTGCTGATGCCGCCCTAGGCAGTCATGCACAGGTGTTTCTGGTTCTACTTATCTTGGAAGATCTAATTCTGCTGTGTTTTATTTAATCAGGGCTCTCTTTTTGCCTGTGGGGAGAGGGCATCAGCTACTGGAAATGAGCCCTTCCCCAGTCAGCCATAACGTCACTGTCCACTAACCAGGGTTGTGGAGCAGACGCAGGCATCTCGGTGATCAGATGATGGGTGTATGCCAGGCGGAACAAACTGCAAGGCTGGAGCAGACGAAGACATTTATTAACACAGATAAGTTTTTATTGAATTAAGAAGGAGCACTTAGAAGGAAGACTCTAGGGAGTAAGAGGATTAAGTCATTTTGAAACATTTTTCTCCTGTCAAGTGAGCAAATGAACCATCAGCGTGGCTGTCTGATTCTGATTCTCTCTAGCCGTGTGGAATGGCAGCCTCCAAAGTGAAGAAGAGGGTGCTCTTAGTTCCCAGGAGAAGAGTCCACAAGTAGGAGTCAGGAACCACCTATCCACAGGGCATGTCCATGATCAGAATATCCAGAGAGTACACTACTCTGGTAACAAAGGAAGGCGACACGTAAGGTACCATGGTCTTTTTTATTATTAAAAAATACGCTTTTTAATAAAAAGTGTTGATGGACTTTCCTTCCTTGGTAGGTTGCTCTCAGGTAGAACACATAAAATGTCCGCCATCTTAGCCACAACCTTGGAGTGGCCATTACTGTTCTCACTGTGCCCATAAGGCTGTGTTGTTCCAGTGAGTTTACCTAATGCTGGTCACAGAGCAGGGGTGGGGCTCCAGGTGCCACCCCCTTCAACACCTTCACCTCTTTCCACTGCCTCACCACCACCCCCCTCAGCCCCACCCCTGCCAACACACACACATTTGAGACTTTGACGACCAAGTATCTTTGGTTCACATTCTGAGCATGACTTGTGTGTGAGGGATGGTTGAATGTGTTCTAAGCTGAGAGTATCCTGTACAAACTGCTTGTTATATTTTTCTTTTCCAAGACTTCCAGTTGGTTCTTTCCCCTATCTTTTTCTATTTCATTACTTCTTAGTTTTGTTTCATAAAGTCTTGTTAATATCTTGGCTTACCTTCCTTTATATATTCAAGAACTTAAACATGCTCTTTTTTTTTTTTTAAGATTTTTTGTTTATTCATTTGAGANTAAGATTTTTTGTTTATTTATTTGAGAGAGAGTGAGAGAGAAAGCACACGCATGAGGCAGGAGAAGAGGCAGAGGGAGAAGCTGGCTCCCCACTGAGCAGGGAGTCCACCTCTAGGCTCAATCCCAGGACTCCAGGACCATGACCTGAGCCGAAGGCAGACACTTAACTGACTGAGCCCCCCCCCCCCCCCGGCGTCCCAAACATGCTCCTTTTAAATTCGTTTTGAGATTGCTTCTATTACATGCATTCATAAAGAGTAGGTTTATCTGTTGATTAATTGAATTTGTGGGAACACTGTCTTAGAGCTACATCTCCCGTGTCCCTTGGAATTTTATTTGCAAGACCACTGGGACTGGGACCTGTTTCTGATTTCTCTTCGTCCTTCTCATTTCATGCCTCCCTGGTTTTGTGGTTGGCCCCAGCCACCCACCCAAGATGGCCTGTTTCCTTGGTGATACCCTCACCCAGGTGAAGCTGTTCTCAGCTCCTACTCAGCTGTGAGGATGAATTATGATACCATCCGTGTTCTGCCCTTCCTGCCCCACTCCCTCTGAAGCTGGCCTCTGGGAAAGGGAAGATTTCAGTCCCAGGTACCCCTATGATTGAGCCTACCCCTATGATTGAGCTCTGGCTTCCTCTTCTTGGAGCCCCAAAGTTTGTGACATCAGCATTTCACTGTGTTCAGTTTCTAGTCCTTGGATGTGTTTATTTTGGTTCTAATTGTGACCCTGTCTTTTTTAGGTTAAAAAAAAATTCATCTATAACTACTATGCTTGCAGAGCAGGGAGAGATTCAAAGGGTAAACTCACAATATTACTTTGACCTGAAGCCCAAAAGCTGCTATTAATTTTTTTTTTATTCTTTGAACAGGAATGAACGTTTTGTGTAACTATTTTTTTCTGCCTCTTTTTATTTTTTTAATCTAAAAGTAGAATGCAGAACATTCTCCACTCCCTGTGGAAAGTCTTGATTTCTGAGGGCATTGGCAAGGTGGTTTGGATTTTTTTTTCAGGTTTTTATGGTAGTGCATTCAGCTATAATGGGTGGAGTCTGGCCCATTCCTGTATTAGGAGGACTAAAAATTGGAGGAAGGGAGGGAGGGGATAAGAGCTGCATTCCACGCCTTATCTTTAGCATTTACAAGAACCATATAAATGTATTCAAAATCCCTAAAGCAGGAAGAGAGTAGTAAAACCCATGTGTTCATAGGAAATTCCGCAGCTATTTGCTCTGCAGTGTGTTCTGGAAAGAGAAGAGGTAAATACACAGAGGGAGGTGTCCTGGGTCCCAGAGAGAAGATGGCGGGGCCCACTGTAGCTCCCTGCTGGGGCCCCCATGCCCAGTCAGCCCTCCCATGCTTCTCCTGGGTCCCTGTGGATTATGGATGCAGAGAGTGAGAAGCTTTGTGAGCCAGGATGGGCTGGTGGTTGTTCCCAGACCTGAGCATCTGCATCATTGTGCCTCAGGGCTGAGAAGTCACAGGGACTGTCTTCCCACTTGGCTGTTCTAATAAAATGGACAAAATATCAGAGTCCGCCTGTTCAGTGTGACAGGCAGTACGGTACTAAGGCCAAAAGCACAGACCTAGGAATCAGAAGGACTGGGGTAGCGAGGCAGCCCGGCCACTTACCAGCCGTGTGACAGCGACAGGCTCCTTAGTTCCTCCAGATCTCAGGCTCTGGCTAGCAATGACGTGGGACTAAGGGGATCCGGCTCATGTGAAGGCTCTTGTGAGAGGAAGGGAAAGAATGCACACGAAGCACTTAACACAGGTAAGTACTCCATGCTGTGTTACTGCTTTTGCATCATTTCATCAACTAGGCTCATAAAGGGATCAGAGGCAAACTAGAAAGCCAACATATTTATTCCTGGGCCAAGTTCCAAGAACAAAGCTATCCCTCCCCCACCTTCGCCCTGACCCCAACTGGGACACTCTTCTAAATAAATCTCATATTCTAGTTGCATATCTATGCCTCTTAAGGTTTATTGGGTCTTGATTTTTACTCCCAGTCTATTTCAAATGTGGCTTTTTTCGCCGAAGTCAAAGAATGCATCTTTCCTGGGATTCGAAGGCCTCAAATTGGGAGGTGATGGTGGGGGGCGGGGGGCTCTGAGACCTTGGTTGGACTGGAGTTTCACCCATCCCCCACTCACACCCCACAGGACAAAGTTACCACCCAAAGGAACCACTAGCAACCACTTGTATCTGTTGGACCTGTGCTACCAAGGCCTCCCAACCCACTGCCTCCACCCTGGAAGACTTTTGTGGAAAACAGGAAATTGTTTTTCTCTTCACAAATTGCAAAGAGCTGTGTGCCACTTTTTAAAATATGAACCATGTTTGTTGAGGAGAATCACAAATTTACCTCTGCTCTGACCCCTGCTGTAGTGTGAGCATGGGTGGGAATATTTGTGCATGTTTTCAAGCGAATTTCATCTATACTTTTTGTGCTTCAGGAATGTAAATATGATTAATCTTCAAAATAGGATTAATCTTATTTTAATCTGTTGCATTTTCCCCACTAATTATTGGTTTCTCAGCATTGTCTACTTTTTTTCCTCACTGAATCAACAAGCCACTTCTCCCAGTCAAACATAACATTTTAGAACTAATTTTTCTACAGCTTGCTTGAATTCTCTGATGGTATCATGAGGGACCCTAGGGTTCCAAGAATGAGGGCAAGTCAGGAGAAGAAGGGGGTGGGGAGTAGCCAGAGGGATGAGGTTACCCTACCTTGTTTAATCCAGTCAGCCCGTTTTATAAAGCATATTGTACTTCTCTGCAAGATTTCACCTGAGGAAATAATTCTACCATTCCCAAACTGCTATTCCAATGTATTTCATGTGTGCCCACACCTCATGAATTGTTAATGTACGAGTGTGATTAAAATGGTGTAGCTATTTTTGTCAACCAGAACGCATATTGAAGTAAGTGTTTCCTCTTTGAAGTTATCACATTAAGATACTATAGACATAACCCTATGATTTTGCCATTTCTCAAAAAAAAAATTTGGCATGTTTTAAGAATTGATGCCAGGGCTAATTGTATATTACTTTGGTTATTTTCACTAGAGACAAAATCTCATACATAAAATGGTGATGAAAATAATACTTCTNGAGACAAAATCTCATACACAAAATGGTGATGAAAATAATACTTCTATTGTAAGTACTTCTATTGTCCCAGAGAACAAAGGAAATGTAAAATTTACTTCATAAAATCTGAGACACTAAACAAATGTTATGTTTTTAGAAATCTCTGAGGGTGGGCTTAAATTTTTGAAATGGTCCAAAATCATTCTGAGTTAAAACTATTAAAGAAGATGGATAATCAAGCTAGGTTCTATAGTAAGTGGTCCAAAGATAGGAGTAACTGTAATGCAATGGGGCTAACATCTTGGTGGTTTAACCTTGACTCTAAAGGCAATTCCAGAAAGGCAGCTTTCAAGATTAGAATATTTTAGGGCAACACCTTTGTGGGGGGTACCATTGGTGGATACACTCTACTTGTTACTGTCATCCTATGTCTGAATATGGGGATTTGGAGAGTATGAGTCCTATAAGGAACTGAATTTCCCTAATCCTCATCCCCAGAACCTGGCAGAGTGGCTGGCAGGATGCAGGTAAGGAATGGACGTTGGTTGAAAATAAAGCTTTCTCAAGGCTAAGTATGTACATATTTATAGGAATGCTGATTCCTAAAAGATTGACTTTATGAAGAGCAAACTAGATCTGAATCCTTGAATTTTCCTCACATTTTTGTTCTTTATCTTGGGTTGTTAGATGACCCAGAGAAGCTCAGTGACTCACCCATAGTCACACACCAAGCACATGGCATGGTGAGGACCAAGCCTAGGGCCATGGACTCACAGCCCAGTGCTCTCTGCACCCTACCTTGTTGCCCAGGCTGGCTTCATGGGCATGCCACCTGTGTGTTGACATAGAGTCCCCACATGGTTTAATGATCGGTTGTTGCTGTCTTGAAATTTTTTAGCCTTTTTAAAGAAGGGGACCCACATTTTAATTTTCCACTGGACTCCACAAATTATTTGCGTCCTGCCAGTACTTTTTGGTTGTGTTCAAGGATTAGTCATGCTGGAGAACTGTGTTCTCATGCTCTCTTTTCAGGATCAAAGACAGGAGCTGATGGGAAAGGAGGATCACCCAGGACTCTACCCTTGGTTTTGACTTCTGGTTGGTGCTTCAGTCATGGTAACTGCTTACCCATTGGCTTGTTCCACATCAGAGCCAGTACTTCCTCTGGCGGCTCCTGGTGCTGGGAGGTAGCTCGGAAGTAACGCTAGCCAACACAGCTACAGCCAGACAACGTCAAGACAGCTGGTTGAAAAGTGAAAAATCCTCTCCTTAAATATAATCACTGGCCGTCTGGTGTATTGCCAAGAGAATTGAGCTATTATTTTTGTTTATTTATTCATTTTCCCACTGCACTAATTGATTTTTCATTGAATTGCCTCAGACGCACAGTTTTGATGTCATGTGGGGACAGCTACTGGCTTCTGTTGTATGGAAATTGGTTTCTTCTCTAATGGGACCTCATCAGGTCATGTGCTCAGCCGATGTGATTAAGTGTGGAGCCTGCTCATAAAAGCTAATTTATCAGCTTGACCATCTTCTTCCATCCGAGGCAGGTCCTTGGCAACACTAGGAGATGAATCATGCCTGTTTGGCACCATCCCCCATTCCTCTGGGTCTTCTTTGACTTTCTTCTTCACACATAACACACTCAAATGCTCAGAGCCACCACTCTAGCCCCCCGAGGACTAGGACTTTGCTCTGCATTTTTAGCGTCACTTCCCCATCACAGCCTGCTTGGGCTGGCCCTTGTTTCCATGGAGATCATGCTCTGGTGCCTGACTGTGAGCAGTCTTCAGTTGATGGCTCCACCCCAGTGCCTGTCTTGCATGGCTCGCTAGTGTGTCCCTGTGCAGGCACACAGGCCTGAGCTCAGTTAAAACATCTGCAGGCTGTAGCAGATGCTGCCACTGTCCTGAACCATCTCACAGCATGGCACCAGTTCTCGTCTGTGCAGACAGGTGACCGCGAGCACCTGCCTCTCTCTGCCCGAGGACTTTCTCTCAGTTGCCTATGGGCCACACCGGGGTGACACTTCCAGGAGTGAGTGGGAGTGGAGGACAATGCCCCAGGCTTGACAGTAGGTGGGGCTCCTGATGCTCGCATCACACTGTCTCCCAGAGATTACAGGAACATGGAGCCCAAGTTGACTGCATTGGTAAATTGCTGTGATCATGCCTTTAGTGTCTTCCCTTTGTTTCCCATCTTGCTTCCCACTCCCATGTTGGTGTTTCCTTGACTACCTGCCAAATAAATCACTTGCATCCAAACCTTCGTCTCCAGATCTGTTTGTCAGGGAGACAGCCTGAGACCATTGATGTCAGGAGAAGCTTCAGAAACAGAAGCTCGGGATTGGATCTGAGTTACATCATTGCTGGCTAATGGTGGTTGACCAGCAGGTAATATGAATCATGTTTACTAAGGCTTCTGCCTGCTGTGGATCAAGACTGGCTCTAGGCGAAAGGGCAGGTACAGTGGCTTATGCAGTAGCTCTAGTGACTGAAGATATAGGGGCAATGAACATTTTAAGGATTCATTGTAATTGCCATAGTAACCCAGAAGAAAGAAAATAACAGGTCCAGGCTGGACAGTTATCATTCAGGGCACAATGCGAAAGCCAGGGGCCTCCATGGAAGCAAGTGAAGAGCTCCTCATCTTAGATGGGGGAGTGCTGAAATCCAGCCCAAACTGGGTGTAGAGATGCTGGAGCACAAGTCCAGGCAGGTCTCATCTGCTGAACTCAGAACTCTGTTAGGAAAGAAGTGGAGACCAGAAACCTGTGATGGTGACTTTTTGTGGATGAACTTGATCCCCTGAGCCCTCGGGACTGTTAAGGGTGGCGCTGTCCTTGTTGCCAGGGGTGACTATGCTCCCATTGCTTGCACATCATGGAGAGGGCTCACATGGGGCAGATGCTTTGCAAGGTGATGTGTCTTTTCCCCAAGAACTTTCCTGCCTTTCCTGGTGGCTTCAAGCCCAGTCACAAGGATCCTGACATAGCCTGCCCTGAGCAGGGAAGCACTGTCCCTGTGACTGGAAGAAAAGGGTATGGCCCCAAGTGCTGTAGGGCCTGACTGATAGATGGTGGTGTGGACGGCGGAGGACGTGCCTGGGAATGGCTTATGGATGGAGGCACCAGGGAACAGGAATATAAGGCTAGACGGGAGTTTATTGACAGTTCTGTGACTCAGCCATTAGCAACCTGGCAAGCGCAGCTGAAGCTAGCCCTCTGCATTGCTGGAATGGCTTCTTGAGGCTCAGAACATTGAAGACCCATGGTCAGTGAGGTAGAGATGCTGTTATGGATGGGAATCCAGTGTTAACACATATCACACAAGGCCACACTTCTGAGTCTAGATAACTGCAAGTAATTCCCATAACAGAGAGCAGGAACAGAATGACCACTGGGGACACTGACCCACAGGGATCTGTTGGGGTGGTGACTAGACCGCGGAGCTCCACCATCTCACGGTGGTGAGATGGACAGCAAACCCGTACGCTATTGCTTGACTTGTTCTCAGTGAGATCACGAGAGACGAGTGGAAGGCTGATGTCTCCCACAGCTGTGGAAATGGCTAGCCCTTGCCCAGTGTTCAGGACTGAAGCTGTTCTCAGACCCAGGGACCAACAGAGGAGAAGCCACGTTTCCTTGAGGGAGAACCCTGCAGGAGCAGCATAGAGTAGATATTCCTCTAATCCTTCCCCAAAGGCGTCTGTAGATATTTCCAGAATATACCTGCTGGGAGAAGGGGGATATGGAGATGTTTTGAGGGCTTTTGGATACACTGATTCCAAATATATTATTTATTTTGTGTAACAAATTACCCCAACAATAAGTGGCTTAACATGACAACGATGCTTTACTATCTCTTACTATTTCTGTGGGTCAGGAGTTGGGGAGGGACTTGCAGGTAGGCCCAGTGTGCTCAGGAGTTAACGCCCCAGAACAGCCTGCAGCCAAGGGTGATGGGAGTCAAGCCCCAGGTGTCTGCTAGTGGGCTCCATGCTCCCAGCACACCGTGTGCTGGCTTCTCTCCCTTCCCAGTCTGACTCACCCACTTCCCCATTGGTGCTTCCTGAAATCACTTCTCTGGTAAATCAGTCCCACTCCAATCCAAACCGAGTCGCTGTGTCTTCGGGGCAAAGAAGATACTGAACAGGCTGTAGGAAGATCCCATGGCCTTCAGCTGCTTTTAAGAAAAGTTGTCCAAATTGGTGCTCTCCTGGATACACTGCCCTGGCTTGTGCTACTCATAATAAGGGACATCGCTGCTGCCACCCTGACCACAGGTGACGG
This sequence comes from Ailuropoda melanoleuca, assembly GCF_002007445.2. Lineage (NCBI taxonomy): Eukaryota > Metazoa > Chordata > Mammalia > Carnivora > Ursidae > Ailuropoda > Ailuropoda melanoleuca. The sequence continues at coordinate 27,867,580 of NC_048232.1, read as the reverse complement.
ACCACGGATTGCTGTCTGAGTCAAAGACAGTGAAGGCACCGGTGAGACGCCTCAGAAGTGGGTGATGCAAAACTGCCCAATCAGAGTGCTCCACACTGTGTGATGACAGAAGACCTCTGTCTGGGGAATGTAGTTCTGGGCAGACAAAGAAAAGGCGGGTCACTCCATGTCTCCTCAACACTATGTGTTATGGCTCTGATTCTCCGTCAGCTCGCAGCCCATCCCGGCTGAAGCCCTTCAGTGAGTGTGTGGCTGCAGAGAACCCCTCATCATGTGTATCCTGTCGCCGGAGATGAGCTCAGTGTCTGTTGGCCTTGCCATTTAAGGAGCCCCTGAAATACCACCACAAGGTCTCCTGCAGGATGCGAGAATCATCATGACCAAACCAAGGTCTATAGAAGGACCCAAGCAGAGTCCTAAGACTACACCTGCCCCTTGGGTTCATCAGGGTGTAGCACCATTACCTCGTGGTACCTTACTGACCCTAGTGCGGTGGTTGTCAACTCTGGCTGCCTTTACTCTCACTGAAGAGTTAAAAAAATATATATATATGTATATATACACACACATATACACACCATATGTATTCACCTGGTTCCCACCCTTGGAGATTCTAATTCACATGTTCTGGTTTTTGTTTTAAGATTTTATTTGAGAGAGAGAGAGCATGCGTGAGAGACAGAGAGAGAGAGAGAGCACTCACAAGCACACCAGCAGTGGGGGGTTGCAGAGGGAGAGGGAGAAGCAGACTCCCTGCTGAGCAGGGAGCCCCACTGCTGCTCGACCTCAGGACCCCGAGATCATGACCTGAGCCCAAGGCAGATGCCTAACCGATGGAGCCCCCCAGTACCCCACACATGTTCTGTTTTGTCCTGTTTTAAAAACTCCTCAGGTGATTTAAAAAAAAAACTTATTATTTTGAAATAATTATAGATCGGTAAAAAAAAAATTTTGTGTACCCTCGACCCATCCTCCCCCAGTGGTAACATTTTGTGTGACACAGTTGACTATCAAAACCAGGGAATGAACACTAGTACAAAACCCAAAGCTTATTCAGCTTTCATCAATTATACCAGCGTTCCATGTGTGTATGCACATCTGCTGTGTGTGTCTGCGTGTGTATGTGTGCATGCACATGTCTGTGTGTGCATGTGTGCATGTATGCACATGTGTGTGTATGTGCGTGCATGCACGTGTGCCACCCACCCCATCTCCTACTTTGGGGCAGCCACCCTTCAACTTTCTGTATCTCAGTTCCCTCATTTCTAAAACCAGGCAGCTGAGTTTTATTATGTCCAAGGTGCCTTCCAGGTCCATCATTGAGAATCAGGCAACTTGGTTTGGGCCTGAGAGATGAGCTCTGCACCTCTCAGGAGTTGGACAGGGCAGAGAGTGAACAAAGCAGGTCCTGGCTATGGAGGGGTGGATGGGTTCTCAGTGGCATTGTGAGGGTTCAGAGGAGTGGGAGTGGCAGACGGGGGCAGACATCATGAGTACTCACTTCCCTTTTCATTGCTGCCAGATTTCTCCTCACGCAGGCCTTTCCAAAACATGGAGAATGGCCCATGGTATAGCACTGTCTGATAACCATGGCCAGAGTCCCTGAGTGTCCCAGCACCCAGTTTGACATGTATTTCTGAGCCTTAACATCTGAGAGAAGTTGTTTCCTAAAGCTTCGCACCTGCTCCTGGGCCGGGCCAGGGCTGTGGTTGGGGTGGGGGCTGGGAGAACCCAGCTCTGGGTGGGTCTCTGCAGATGCATGGGAGGAGGGGGCAGGGATGTGAAAGGGAGAAGTGGGTGGCCGTGAGATCAGTAGTGCCCAGGGCTGAGAACATTCTAAACCCAGCATAGGGCTGGGGACAGAATCCTAATAGGCTGGTCAGCGCTGCTCTGAGTTGCCTGAGTAGAGCAGTGTGTGCAGGATGGGTGTGGGATGGGACTATAGGAGATCTTGCTGGGGTCTTGAACTTGATGATCATGGCCTTAGAAACCTGTGGTCTTGACCATTTCATTCTCTGCTTGGCCAAATGGACTACAAGCTCATTGCTCATTGGCTTTGTGGGCAGAGCCCTTGGGTAGAGGTTCAACCCCACGCTAAGGAGCCAGGACCAGTTATATGGGTCCCAGAGAGACTAGGGAGTATCCAGATGTTGGAGAACAGGAAGGGCAGGGAGCACCCTAGCCTTCAAGGCCAAGGGTCAACAACTGTGATATAAGTTACATTCCTTCCTTTGGTGGAATTAATGTTAAAGCTTCTTTGGAAACCACTTAGAAAACTGCTTTTGGAGTCAGACAGATTTCACTATGTACTCATTCTGTGACATTGGGAAAGTTGCTTCATGTCTCTGGGCCTGTTTCTTCCTCTCTTCCTCCTAGAGTTGTTGGGGCTTAGGTGACATAAAACCCAAGTACAGTGCCTGGCATACAGCAAATGCCTTACTGCATTAACCATGACTTTTTTTTCCCCCTTATAATCTGATGTTTTGACATCTGGGAGTCTTGCTGATCTGGCTGTCCCATGGCTAGCCAGTTCTTAGTGATCGTAAACTACTTGCCTGCAAGCACACCCTTCAAATACAAACCAACCAATCCAGAGCCCACACACCCATTCACTTCCTTTATCAGGCTCTAATCACTCCAAGGCCTGGCATTGGGCAATGAGGGACAGCCCCTGTGGCTCAGAGCCTGCCGAAAACTAGCCAACCCTAAAATGTTTACCCCCACTTCCTGTCCCTTCCAGTGAAACCACAATAAAGGCTCTTGCCCAAGTTTCCTCTTGCTCCCTCTGCCCCCTGGCTGGTGCTTCGCCGAGTGGCCCTCCGTGTCATGCCTCCTCTTCTTGAGAACTGTGACAAACTATATTTCAATGGCAACCGTCTCCTAATCTATTGGCTTTACTGTACCTCAAATTTTGTATTAGTATACTATATTTTATTCAACATTGCTTTAAGGACATTTTTAGGTTCATAGCAAAATTGAGCAGAAGATATAGAGATTTCCCACATACCCCTTCCTTCCCCCCCATGCATAGCCTCCCAGCAGAGTGGTACGTTTGTTACAAGTGGTGACCCTGCATCAATCCATCATTATCTGTACATTATACTTTAAAACACCTAAACATGCTCAGTACTAATATTATTTGTGTAGTTGTTTGGGCTTGTTGGTTTGTCCGTGGATCTCTATGACCTTCCTGGGCTGACAGATACCCAGAGCAGAGGTGGTCTCCTTCTGGGTCACCAATATCAGGAAGCATTAGGGGATGAGGACAAAGTGTTGTGACAGAACAGGGCATGCTGGCAGCTGGCACAGGGTAGCTCTTCTTCAAAGGAGAGACCATCAGAAAGATCATCACCCAATGGTAAAAGCTACTGTTCACCAGAAAAATGTCACAATTTGGAATCTTTATACATCCATATTCACCTAACACGTAGCCTTCAGATATCTAAAGCAAGACCTGGCAGAGTCACAGGAAAAGTTGACAGATCCACTATTCATGATGGGAGAATTTAAACTTTGTTTTAAAAGCACATGTGGAATATTTTCAAAAAATGACCATATACTGGCCCACCAACATACCCTGAGAAATTACAACACCTCAGTACCGTCTAGGCTGTGTTGTCTCAATACAGTGCAGTGAAATGAGAAAAACAAGATGGTAGGTAAAATCCCCCAATTTTCCATGTTCTTAGAAATGTTAAAGTACTTCTGAATAACTCGGAATAGAGGAAGAAATCATCCCTTTTCCTCCTGGAAAAGGGACAGTAGGAGAGTGAGTGGAGGCAGGGAGACTGGTGAGAGAATTGTTGGAATGGTCCAGAAAGGTGATGGTGGCATGAGTTACAATGGCTATGAATGAAAGAAAGAATTGTGATCTAGATTTGTGATATATTGAGGAAGTAAAATTGATGTAAAAAATGCCCTGTGGCTCTCTCCCATCCCCCTGACTGAAGCATTGACTCTTTTTTTTTAATAATAATTTTTTATGTTATGTTAGTCACCATACAGTATATCCTTAGTTTTTGATGTAGTGTTCCATGATTCATTATTTGCGTATAACACCCAGTGCTCCATGCAATACATGCCCTCCTTAATACCCATCACTGGGCTAACCCATCCCCCCACCCCCCTCCCCTCTGAAGCCCTCAGTTTGTTTCTCAGAGTCCACAGTCTCTCATGGTTCATTCCCCCTTCTGTTTACCACCCCCCTTCCTTCTTCCCTTCCTTCTCCTACTGATCTTCCTATTTCTTATGTTCCATAAGTGAGTGAAACCATATGATAATTGTCTTTCTCTGCTTGACTTATTTCACTTAGCGTAATCTCCACTCCTGTCCATGTTGTGAAGCATTGACTCTTTACCCCTGCCATTTACTTGCGGTTTTCACTGCTGGTTTTCAGTGGCATTGCAGTCAAGCCCAGGGAGATTCTGGTCCTCTGGCATGGGGTGGGGCAGACCACTCTCTGTCCTCAGCCACTGCAGGCCTGGAGAGGGATCCAGATATCCCTCTTCCCCCTGCCTTGCTGAATGCAGCTCTGGGGTGGAGAGAATAAGTGTGTGTGGCTGAGGGACACTAGCTCTACTCATTTCCAGGGTGCATTCCTGGAAACCAACCCAGAGCTGGTTGCTTAAAGAAAGTCTTTTCCCCACTGAAACAATGTTGTAATTATGGGCTATATCCTGCCCAAGGACCTAGCAAATAACTCATAGACATGATGCCCTCACCATGTAAATACTATGCAGTGAATTACAGAATTTAGATGACCTTATCCAATCTCCTTATTTTACAATTAGACTTAATGTTCCATAAAGATAACCATGATGGTTTTGCTCACTACCACATTTTCAGGACTAGCACAAAGAATAAGATTTAGAAGAGGTTCCAGTTGTGTTTTCTTAGATTTTTTTGTCTAGTTGCCATCCATTCACACTGAGCCAATTATATTAACTATATTTTCCTTTTTCCCTCAACTTTATTGAAGTATGATTAACAAAAAATGTACATATTTTCATATACATTGGGAAATGGTGACCACAATCAAGCTAATTAATGTATCCATCACCTCATATTAGAGTTTGCATGTGTGTGGTGAGAACATTTATGATTTACTCTGTTAGCAAATTTCAAGTATACAATATAGTATTAATAACTATAGTCACCATGCTATGCATGAGATCTCTATTTCATTTGTTTCTGCTCTGATCTTTATTATCTCCTTCCTTTTACTAACTTTGGGCTTAGTTTGCTCTTTTTCTAGCTCCTGAAGTATAAATTTAAATTGTTTATCTGAGATCTATTTTCTTAATATAAGAATTTATTTCTATAAACTTCTGTCTTAGAGCTGCTTTTGCTACATCCCATAAGTTTTTGTATTCTGTGCTCTATTTTCTTCTATTTTGTTCTGAGATATTGTTTATTTTCCTTTTGATTTCTTCTTTGTCCCATCGATTCCTCAGAAGCATGCTATTAATTTCTACATATTTGTGAATTTTCCAATTTTGCTCCTGTTATTGATGCTATTAATTTCTACATATTTGTGAATTTTCCAATTTTGCTCCTGTTATTGATTTCTAGTTTCAAACATTGTGTTATGAAAAAGAAGAGATCTGATATAATCTCAACCTTCTTAAATTTGTTAAGACTTGTTCTGTGGCCTAACATGTGGTCTATCCTGGAGAATGTTCTGTGTGCACTTGAAAAGAATATGTATTCTGCAGCTGCCCTGTTTATGCCTGTCAGGTCCATGTGGTCTAAAGTGCAGTTCAAGTCCAGTGTTTCTTATTGATTTTCTGTCTGGATGATGTATATACCTTGTTGAAGTGGGGTATTGAGTCATCATCTATTTTTATATTGCTGTCTATTCTTCTTGTCAATTCTGTTAATATTTGCTTTGTATATTCAGGTACTCCAATGTTGAGTACTGATGTATTTACAACTGTTGTATTTTCTGAGTGAATTGACCCCTTTATCATTGTATAGTGATCTTTTTTGTCTCATATGACAGTTTTTAACTTAGTCTATTTTGTCTTGATATAAGGATAGCCACTCCCACTCTGCTTCAGTTACCATTCACATGGAACATCTTCAGTTCCTTCGCTTTCAGCCTGTGAGTGTCCTTAAAGCTAAAGTGATTCTCTCATAGGCATATAGCTGAATTGTGTTTTTAATCCATTCAGCCACTCTGTGTCTTCTGATAGAGAATTTAATCCATTTACATTTAAAGTAGTTATTGATAGGTAAGGACTTATTATTGCCTTTTCGTTAATTGTGTTTTGATTGCTTTGTAGTTCCTTTCTTCTTCTTTTGCTGTCTTCTTTCGTGATTTGATGATTTTTTTCTTTTCTGGTGGTGATATGCTTTGATTCCTTTCTCTTAATCTTCTGTGTATTTACTATTGGTTTAGGGTTTTTTCTTTGTGATTACCATGAGGCTTACATAAAACATCTTACAGTTATAATAGTCTGTTTTACGCTGATAAGAACTTAACTTTGACCACATACAAAAACTACATTTTTACTTCTCCTCTTCCCACATTTTGTGGTTGATGTCATAGTTTACATCTTTTAATATTGTATATCCATTAATGAATTATTATAGCTACAGCTTTAAAAAATATTTTGTCTTAATTTTTACACTAGAGTTAAAAGTAATTTATGCACCACTATTGCAGTACTAAAGTTTTTGAATTTGACTATATTTTTCCCTTTACAGTGAGTTTTATCATACTTTCATATGTTTTTATGTTTATTAGTTAGTATTTTTTCATTTCAACTTGAAGAACTCCCTGTAGTATTTCTTGTAAGTCAGGTCTATTCGTGATGGACTTCCTCAGCTTTTTTTGGTCTGATAAAGTCTTTATCTCTTCCTCATTGCTGGAGGACAGCTTTGCTGGGTATAATAATCTTGGTCAGCATTTTTTCTTCTTTCAACACTGACTGTAGCATCTCACTTTCTCCAGGCCTGTTTCTGCTGAGAAATCCACTGACAGTATTGCAGGGGTTCCCTTGCATGGCAAATCACTTTTTTCCTGCTTCCTTTAAAATTCTGTCTTTATCTTTGACTTATGAGAACTTGATTATCATGTGTTTGGTGATGATCTCTTTATGTTTAATCTATCAAGAGTTCTTTGGACTTCATGGATCCGTACTCCTTCAGATTTGGGAGGCTTCCTGTCATTATTTCCTAAAATATATTTTCTGTCCCTTTTTCTTTCCCTGCTCTTCCTGGGACTTTAATAATGTGCATACATCTTCCTTAACTTATGATGAGGTTATGTCCCAATAAACCCCTCCTCAGTTGAAAATATTATAAGTTGAAAATGCATTTAGTACACCTAAGCTATCAAGCATCATAGCTTAGCTTAGCCTACCTTAAATGAGCTCAGGACACGTATGTTGGTCTGCAGTTGGACAAAATCACCTAACACAAAACTTACCTGTTAATACAATGTTGTTCTTTCTTCTGCTTGATTGAGTCTATGGTTGAAACTGTCTTCGATTTTTCAGTTCAGTCATTGTGTCCTTCAGCTCAAAAAATTATTTGCTTCCTTTTTATGGTTTCTGTTTCTTCGTTGAACTTCTCATTTTGTTCATGTATTATTTTCCTGGTTTTGTTTATTTTTTTTTTATCTGTGTTCTCTTGTAGCTCACTGAGCTTCTTTATTTTGACAATTATTTTGAATTCTTTGACAGGGAATTTGTAGGTTTCCATTACTTTAGCATCAGTTTCTAGAGCTTTATTTTATTCCTTTGGTGTTGTCATAGTTCTGTGATTATTCATGATCCTCATTGCCTTGTGTCTGTGCATTTGAAGAAATAGTTACCTCTTCCCATCTTAACAGATTGGCTTTGACAGGAAAAGCTCTTCACCAGTCAGCCTGTCCAGAAATTTTGGAAAGGCCAATTGGGGGGGGTCCATGGGCTAGTTTGGTACTAGAGTCCTCAGTGGGGCTGGGCTTATGTCTGGGTCAGTGGGCTGGTGAGCCTGGTGCCAGTGTCCAGGGGGGCCAGCCTAGTGCCTAGGTCCACAGGGTTTCACCCAGAACCTGAGTGTACTGGGTTGGGGTGGGCCAGGGTGGCACTAGGATTCATAGGGGCAGACCTGGAGGCCATCCTGGTGCTGGGGCAGGCTTTGAGCCTGAGTCCTCAGGGACCAACTTGGCCCTGAATGGGTTTGATGCCTGGATCCATTGGGATGGAGCTGGTTCTGAGTCTGTGGAGGCTGGCCTGACACCTGGCACTGAAGAAGGTCCATGGAGGTCAGCCTGGTACTGAGGTCAGCTTGGAGCCTGAGCCTCTGCAGGCTGATCTGGAGCCTGAGTCCATAGGGGCAAGTCAGTGGACTGGGGTTAGGGGCTGGCTTGGCATTGATTAAGCCTGCAGCCTGAGGCTGCATAGGCCAGCCTGATGCCAGGGTTCACTGGGGCAAGTTCAACACTGCTATAGTCTATGGTAAAGATGGGTGCTCATGTCACTCTCCTACCTCCATGAAGTGGGTATCTTTCTGCATGCTAGGCTGTGAGGAGTTGGGGAGGGGTGTGTGGTATCTTAGTCCGTTCAGGCTGCTATAACAAAATACTACAGACTGAGTGGATTATAAACACAGAAATTTATTTCTTATGGTTCTGAAGACTAGAAGTCCAAGATCAGGGTGCCAGAATGGCCAGGTCCTGGTAGGGCCCTCTTCTCATTCCAGAATTCTGACTTCTCACTGTGGTGAGAAGGGCAAGGGAGCTTTTGTGGCCTTCTTCTATAAGGGCACTAATCTGATTCATGAGAGCTCTGCCTCCCAAAGTTTCCCAAAAGTCCTACCTCTTAATGCCATCACAGGGGACATTAGGTTTCAACATATGAATTTCAGGAGAACACAAGCATTCAGGCCACAGCACATGGATAATGTGAAACTGTCCTTCCTACTCTCTTCAATGCATTTTCTTATTTCTGTACTCTACTCAGGTGCTGCAAACTCTCACCTGCATCCCTCAGCTCTCATGAAGGTATATTCATGTGAATTGTTGTTCAAATTGATGTTTCTGTGAGGGACAAGTCCTGGAAACTTATTCTGTCACCTTGCTGATGTCACTCCTATTAACTGTATTTTCTTATTTTCTGCATCCTTGATACTCTGGCATTTGGAGGTCTTACAGACCCTGGGAGAGATTTCCCTTCCCAGGACTAGCTGATTCTTCAAGCTAGCACATGAGTTGGCCAGGAGCATCTTTCTCACAGGCAAACTAAACAGTTCCATGCATATGGCCTCCTCCACCTCTTCATCTAACTCTCACACACCTAGCTGGCTCTTCTTCCGCCCTACATCATCACAGGGCCAGGTACCAGGTAACTAGAGACCATCCTTATTGCCCCAAACCCCTGTAATTATTCAATCTAGTTAATCCTAAATTCATTACCCTGCTTTGCCTTTCCTGAGGGAGCCTTAATAGGGACTGACTCAGACTTTCCCCTTGCTTTTGTCTTCTGCCTCCTGGCCAGCCCGATACTACCCCAGGGGCCCTACTTGGAGTGGTGGGTCCCTTTTTCTTGGGAAATAGAATAAATTCTTCTTGCAGTGGCCTCTCTGTGCCACCTCCATAAATTAAAACTACACGGTATACATTTCAGAGCAGAAGAGGCCTAATAAATATCTGACTGTCTTAATGAAAGAATGAATGTATGAATTAAAAATAATCTTTAGTGATCTTAAGTGGCTAACCCCAAGTCACCCAGCTAGGCAGCAATCAAACACTGAAACCCTTAATCTCTCAACTTTTATTTATTGCTGCCTTTCTTTGGGGGTCTCAAAGTACTTGCCATATTGGTGTACAGGAGCTGGTATCTAAGCTAAAAAATATACAATGAAATACAATTCCTTTGTATCATGAATTTGACCTCCCAAACCGTTCTTTCAAGCCATTGCAAATAAAATACGTATTTTCTTCATAACTGGATTTGCTTTTTCAGAACTTAAAAGGATTTTAAGGGTGAGTCTTAATTTTTTTTTAAAGCTGTTTCAGGGATAGTTGATGAGAGCCTTATTTTCTTGTACTAAGTCGCCCTGCAGGAAGCAAAGCCTTCCAGAACGATCTCATCGATCAGTCTTCTCAAGACAGTTATCATCTCTTTGGAGTTTTTGAAGGCTTTGCTAAGGGACTTTAGCTTGGAGGCCAAGGAATGACCTTTGGAACTGCTCTTCTATGAGATAATTTGACAGTGTTGAAGGATGAGACTAGCACTGTCTATACACTGTGATGGCCAGACTTGGGTTTGAACTCTACCTGTATAACCTTAAATATGCCGATTAATTCTCAGTATTCTCATCTGTAAAATGGAACTGAAAACATCTAAGCTCCCTGCTTATTCTTAGATACAATTCTTATTCTTAGAATTGGATGACACAGTCACATAGAATCAATTAAATATTTACCAAAAGGAAGCTGTTGTTGCATTTCATAGGGCAGGTCTGTGGAGAGATGATTTCACAAGAAAGGCCTGTGTCCAAGGTGCTAATGTGAGGGCAGCTGGTACCCTCCAAGTGCCCAATCACCCTAAATGCCCAGGCTCAGAGACTTCAAAGAGGAGGAAGGACTTGCAAATCTGGACAAACTTGCAGAGTCCCTCATTCCCTATGCTGGGATATCTGACAGTGGAGGCCAAGCACAAGCTGATCTCATTTGGGTCTTTCCTGTGTACATGCTGGTCACCAGCTAGCACCACAGTGAATGGGATGTGCTCAGTTCCAGGAATTTGATAGTCAACAAACCAATCAGACAAACATTGAACGGACTGTACTGATCACCTACTGTGTGGAATGCACTAGGCTTAGAGAATCTATTCTTGTTCTTCCTCATGAAGCAAACGAGAAGCTAAACTTCCCTGGAACTGAATAGGCTGGAAACCACCTGCTCCTGTCAGGGGTTGAGGTTTTCCAGAGCACTGTGGGAAAGAGTCATTGCTGACCTTAAAGTCGGTGACTGTTTTGGACTTTCCAATACAATTCAACCAAAGGCTAATTGCAAAACTTAGGAAAAGTTAAAACATGTGATTTTCTTTTTTAATTAAAAAAATTTTTTAAAAAGACTTTATTTATTTATTGGAGAGATAGAGGAGAGAGAGAGCTCACAAGCAGGGGGTGAAGGGTAGAGGGAGAAGGAGAAGCAGGTTCCCTCCTGGGGAGGGGGACTAGGACTCAATCCCAGGATGCTGGGCTCATGACCTGAGCTGAAGTCAGACGCTTAACTGACTGAGCCACCCAGGCGGCCCAATAATGTGATTTTCAAAGCTATGAGTTTCTATAGCTTTGAACTATAGTAACTATTCAAGGGTAATTTTTAAAAGATAGCCAACAACCTGTTGAATGATCTACAAGATTTGAAAATAATTTTATGTCTTTTCTTCATTAATGTTTATTTTTATGAAGTACGGTTGACATACAATGTTATATTAGTGTCAGGTATGCAACATTGTGATTCAACAACTCTATACATTATGCTGTGCTCACAAGTGTAGCTACCATCTGTCACCATACAACACTATTGCAAGATCATTGACTACATTCCCTGTGCTGTACTTTTCATCCCCATGACTTGTTCATTCCATAACTGGAAGTCTGGACCTCCTGTTCCACTTCACCCATTTTACTCATCTTCCCCTCCCTACCCCTCAACAGCCATCAGTTTGTTCTCCATATTTATGGGTCTGTTTATGCTTTTTTTTGTTTATGTTTTTGTTCATTTGTTTTGTTTTTTAGATTCCACATATAAGTGAAATCATATGGTATCTGTCTTTCTCTGTCTGACTTATGAAATATAGCATAATACTCTCTAGGTCCACCCATGTTGTCACAAATGGCAAGGTCTCATTCTTTTTTATGGCTGAGTGAGACATGCATATGTAAACCAATGTTTATTTTAAAGTTTAAAAATAATATATGTGCTCTTATTTTGCATCCTATACCAAAAAATGTAGGATCAAAGACCTACACATAAGAGCTAAAATTATAAAAATTCTTAGAAGAAAACATAGGGGGAAAGCGTCAAGACATTGGATTTGGCAGTAACGTCTTGGATATGATACCAAAGCTTAGGCTACGAAAGAAAAAATAGATAAACTGGACTTCTTCAAAATGAAAACTTTGTGTATAAAAGGATACAATTAACATAGTGAAAAGACTACCCATGGAATGGGAAAAACACTTGCAAATTATATATCTTAAAAGAGATTACTATCTAGTTAAAAAAATCTTTCTGGAAGGTGAAGTGCGTGGGTGGCTCAGTTGGTTAAGCATCGGACTCTTGATTTCAGCTCAGGTCATGATCTCAGGATAGAGACATCGAGCCCTACGTCAGGCTCTGCAGAGTGTGGAGTCTGCTTAAGATTCTTCCTTCCCCGCCCTCATGCTAGCTCTGTCCCTCTCTCTAAAACAGAAGAACAAGAGAGTAATATCTAGAATATATAAAGAACTATAATTCAGAAAAAAAACCTGGACCTAAAAATCAACCTGAAAAAAGGATTTCAATAGACATTTTCCCAAAGAATATACAAAGAAGATATAAAAATGGTGAATAAACACACGAAAAGATAAATTTAACATCACTAGTCCTTAGGGCAATGCAAATCAAAATCACAATGAGACAACACATCACACCCATTAGGATGCTTATTATCAAAAACAAACAAACAAACAAAAACCCAGAAAATAACAGTTTTTGGCAAGGATGTGGAGAAATTGGAACCCTTGTGCATTACCAGTGAAATGTAAAATGCTGTGGAAAACAGTTTGGCAGTTCCTCAAAAAGTTAAAGACAGAATTACCATATGATACAGCAATTTCACTCCTAGAGATATATCCAAAAGAATTATAAGCAGGAACTCAAACAGATACTTGCACACCAATGTTAACAGCAGCATCATTCACAATAATGAAATGGTTGGAAGCAACCCATATGCCCAACAGATGAATGGATAAAAAACATGTGGTCTATACACACAATAGAATATTATGCTGCTTTAAAAAGAAATGAAATTTTGCAACATGCAACAACGTGAATGAATCTTGAAGACACTATGCTAAGTGAAATAAGGCAGATACAAAAAGACAAATATTGTATGAATCTACTGACATGAGGTACCTAGAGTTGTCAATTTCCTAGGGATAGAAAATGAGATGGTGCTTTGCGGGGGCTGGAAACAGTGGGAATGGGGAGTTAATGGTTAATGGGTACAGAATTTCTGTTCAAGAAGATGAAAGAGTTCTGGAGATGCAAGGTGGTGATGGTCACACCACAATGTGAATGTACTTCATGCCACTGAGCTACACCCTGAAAAATGGTTAAAATGGTAAGTTTTATGTATTTTTTCCCAGTAAAAGAGAATGAAATTCTGATACATGGAGGAACCTTGAAAACATGCTAAGTAAAATAGTCCGGATATAAAAGGATAAATATTGTATGATTCCACTTACATGAGGCACCGAGAATAGGCAAATTAATAGAGACAGAAGTAGAATGGTGGTTACCAGGGGCTGGCGGAAAGGTGTATCGAGGAATTCCTGTTTAATAGGTTTCTATCTGAGTTGACAAAAAAGTTCTGGAAACGGATGGTGGAAGTGTTTGCACGACATTGTGAATGTACTTAATGCTACTGAACTATACACTTTAAAAAGGTGAATTTTATGTTATGTATTTTACTACAATAAAAAAGTAGTATGTGCATAAGTTAAAGGCATCACATGATATAAAATAGTATAAAATGAGAAGGGAATCTCTCCTCCTCCTAGAAAACTTTTAAGTGTTTCTAGTGGTTATCGCTATAATTCTCAATCACCTCTATGTGTATCTCTATGCTTGATCTCCCCACTGTAGATGGTGTCTAGGGCCTCCTCTCAAGGATGGATGAGGGATTGAGAATATATCCACTAACTCCCATCAACCCTCTGACTCTGTCTCCGGATCCTCAGCGGTTACATGATACTTTTGGACTTTCCAATGGTTAATTTTTAGCTTTAAATAACACATTTAACACTTTATCTTCTGAAATTTTTTTAATATGGACATTTTCAAACATCTGCAGAAGTAGAGAGAAGAGTATAGTAAGCTGTTACGTATCTAGCACCTAGCTTCATCTATGAACCCGTAACCAATCTTGTTTCATCCAGGTTCCCACTCACTCCCCTCTACTGGTTATTTTGAAACAAATCTTAGACATTGTATCAGTTTATCTGTAAATATTTCAGTATGTATTTCTTAAAAATAAGAATAAAAAACCCCACAACATAACTGCAATGCCATTACCAAACCTAAAAAAAAGGAACAATGATTCCTTAATAACCAGTTACTCTTGATATTTTAATCTTGGTTGTTGTTTTTTTTTTCCAGTTTATTCAAATCAGGATCCAAATAAGGTCCTTAGATTGCAATTGGTTGACATGTCTCTTTAGCCTCCCAATCTATTGGTCCCTCACCCCACTTCGTCTTCCCATTGCAATGCAATTTGTTGAAGAAACTGTGTTGTTTGCTTTATAGAGTTCCCACTGTCTGGATTTCCATGATTACATCTTGATGGTGTCATTCAACATGTTTTTCCCTTGCATTCCCTTGTGTTTCCTGTAACTTGGTAATTAGATCTGGAGACTTGCTCAGATTGAGATTTGATTTTATGGCAAGAATACTTCATACATAGTTTTATTAAATTCCGCCAGGCAGTACATCATGTCTGGTGGTATCTTTTTTAATGATTCCAGCAGCCATTGATGACTATTGCCTGGATCCTTTAATTCATTAGCGGTAGTGATGGGCAGCCATTGATGACTATTGCCTGGATCCTTTAATTCGTTAGCGGTAGTGATGGACTCAGTTTTTATTCACTTACTAGTTGGGGTGCTTGTAGAAAAGAGATTTCACCTTTGCCTATTTGATAATCAAATATAGGAAAAGCAGAAATGGTTGCTTAACTCTTAATTAGTTTAAAACATGCTTAATTACCAGTTTTGAAAGTGATGAGTTGATTCCCCACCATCCTGTAATGGTAGTGTTGAGTTTCTTTTTCTATTAATATCATGGTGAACCCATACTTGATGTGTTTCAACTCACTGTATTTCAATTGTTACTGATGTTGAAATTGTCTTGTTTTTCAACTTATTTTTTTAAAGATTTTATTTATTTATTTGAGAGGGAGAGAGAAATGGAAAGAGAGAGAGACAGAGAGAGAGAGAGCACATACATGAGCAGGGGGAGGGAGAAGCAGACTCTTCACTGAGCAGGAAGCCTGACATGGGGCTCAATCCTAGGACCCTGAGATCATGACCTGAACTGAAGGCAGATGCTTCACCAACTGAGCCACACAGGCGCCCCAAAATTGTCTTGTTTTTTGCTAACGAAAGTCTCTTCGAATTTGTTCCTGAATCCTCGATCTGATTCCAAGAGTCTTTCGTACCTTTCTGGGCACACGCAGCACATTTGCAGTTCCAGGCCTGGATTAATTATTTGTTCAAGGAGTTCTGGTTGCTTTCAGAAGAAAATGGTATTTGGAGATCACAGTTTGAGCATTTGAGTATTTGCTGCTACCAGCTTGCTCATTGTTTTGTTTTGTTTTTAAATTGATAAGTTAATTTTTCGAGAGAGAGAGAAAGCCCGTGCATGTGTATGTGAGAGACAGAGCATGCAAGAGGGGCAGAGGGAGAGCAAGAGAAAGAATCTTAAGCAGGTTCCATGATCAGCGTGGAGCCCTAGGCAGCGCTCGATCTCAGGACCCTGAGATCATGACCTGAGCTGAAATCAAGAGTTGGTTGCTTAACCCACTGAGCTACCCAGGCACTCCTAGTTTGGTCACTGTTAAAACTTTACTTCTAAATCCACAAAATTCAGACCATCTTTCTTAACTCCTTTCCTCAGATAAATGAGAAATTTAGCTCACCTTCATCTTTTTCCTGCTTTTTTCTTCAACTTTCTCAATTTCTGTCAGCTATAATATTACTTTCACACATCTGCTAGACTTAAAACCTTGACATTTGGTTCTTTGACTATAATTAATCTTCCTGATTTTGTCTATAGACTGATTATAAAAACTGCCAACCAAAAACCAGCATTTGTAAAGTTACAATTATATAAATAGCATCTATTCATTGATAAGCCTCAAAAAAGTGACTAGATCCATGGCAAAGGAAATGTAATCCTAGTCTGCTACCCTGGACCACTGGAAGGAAAGCTTTGTAAACCTCATGGCCAAATGGATTCTTTTTGATTTACAAATAACATCAATGTCATGCCACCTTCTATTCTGCCTAATATTTGTACCATGACTTTGTATGGCTATTTATTTTCTCTGGAGTTTGTAGCTGTTTTATTTGTTGTTGTTGCTGTTGACAGAAGCATATGCTTTCATCTGATTAAAAATTTATAGGTTCCTAATCATAGAATTGTGTTATATAGCCATTTGGATTTTGAAGACATACATGGTGGCCTTCGATACATCTCATTTTCATTTTGACCTATTATTTTCCAGGCCTGTTGCCGTGTTTTGAGCTAAGATTTATTTTCATTGCATTCCTGAGTTAATTTCACTTTTCCTGGATCACAGATACTCCTCTTTCTTGGATTTCTATTTGCTCTGATGGAAGATGGAATAAATCTTCAAATGTTTTCTTTTAATTTTTAGAAAGGTTTATGGAAGATGAACTTTCTGATTCCTCCCTACCTGAAACTGGCTTTATTTTTATCTCCTATTTGTTTGATAGTTTGGCTGACTATAGAATTCAGGTTTGAAATATTTCTTGCCTAGAACCGTAACTGAATCTCTCTCCTGTCTTCCAGCATTTAGTGTTGTCAGTTATAAATCTCATATCTACCTTAATGACCGCTCTTGGTAGTAGACTACCAACTCTCCAGTCTTTTCTTCTTCCTTTTTACCAAACGTTGATTTTGATCAAGTGTCAAGACCATTGTTTAGAAGGACGAGGCCCTCTTTCCCAGGCCCAGGGAGGAACTAATGATTCATTTAAGATAATCATGATAAAGTAATTTCTTATCAGTGATCGATTTAGAAATAGGCTTTTGGATATTTCTGCTTGAGCATTAATGATGCTAAATTGTTGCAGCCAAGTGACCATATGGAGGACTGTGAAATGTCAGAGCCAGCAGAGTAGAAAAACAGAAAGAATCCAAGTTATTGATGCTGTAATCGCTCAGTTGAATTAACCAACCTTAATTTTGCAAACCAACCCATATGCATGCTTTACAATGTAAACTTTTCATTTGTAAATAGAGTTTAGAGAGTCTTAGATTGTGGATCGTTTTGCTACTTGAAGAGATTACTTTTATTACTATTTACTTATTTAAAGATTTTATTTATTTATTTATTTATTTATTTATTTATTTAGTGCGAGTGGGGGCAGGCACAGAGAGAGAGAGAGGGAGAGAGAGAATTTCAAGCAGATTCTGAGCTGAGTGCGGAGCCTGATGCTGGGCTTGATCTCATGACCCTGAGATCAGGACCTGAGTCAAAATCAAGAATCGGACAATTAACTGACTGAGCCACTCAGGTGCCCCTTTTTATTACTATTAACTCTAAGTTTGAGTCATTGGCACCTCAACATGGCTGACTTTTGCGTTAAAATGATTTGGGCCTGATGTTTCTCCAATCTTTTCTTCATGGAGGGATAAGGAATTACTAAAAAAAAAGGGGGGGGGAAGCATCTCTATAAAAAATTTGATAGACTTGCAGAACTGAAAAGGCTGTCAAGAGTTAATTTAGTCTATTGCCTGGACTCTAAGCAGGCCTGATGAGAAACTACCCCATAAAATTGTTCATATGTTCTTCATAGACACAGAATGTCATCACCTCCCTTACTGTGGTGCATTCCAGCACATTGATGCCAAAGAAGGAGGCACGACATTGGAGTTTTATCCTGAAATAAATGTGGTGGCATCTGTCCTGATAGGACCAGTTTTCATTAGCGTGTGGAGGCATTTGTTGCTGTAAGAAAATGAAGTAATGTGTAAATTTATAAAAGAGATAGATTTCAGGGAAGTGAGTGTTTGAACTGCAGAAATGGCTTTGTTTTACAAGAAGTTTCCTAGAGTGTTCTATAAATGTAGAGTTCACCAAATGGATTAAAAATATAACTTAATTTCAAAAATAAAAATCCAAAACACTAAATAGCTAATGGACCATTTATTTCAAGTGAAAATGCTGTCAAATTTACAAACCCCTCCACTATGTAGTAGCCGTGTGGAAGCCTCTACTTGGGAGTGGCATCTGCCTGCTCCCCACCGGGGACTTTCCTAGGGTGGGGTCATGCTCAGCTACCCTAATTCCTTCCACATGGAGGCTATGGACATCTGCAGTTGTAAACCACGATTCTTTGACACGCAAATCCCAGATGGTCCTTTGAATTTAAGGCCCACATTGCATGCAGATTTCTACCACATGTGGTTTAATTTTTTCTCTTATTGTTAACTCAATGCATGCTCATTGTGGGGGAAAAAGTAGATAAACACATAACAGAAAGAAAAAAAGCCTCTCATAGCCCCATGACTGTTAATATTTTAAAAATTATCCTTCTAGATATTTTCTAGGCTTACTCACTGATAGGTGTAACTTTATTTTTCTTTTTGGATCTATTTATTTATTTTACAGGGAGAGAGAGAGTGTGTGTGCAAGCACAGGGGAGGGACAGAGGGAGAGGGAGAGAAAGAATCCTCAAGTAGACTCCCCGCTGAGCATGGAGTTCGATGGGGAACTCGATCTCACAACTCTGAGATCATGAGGTGAGCCGAAATCAAGAGTCGGACTGAGTTGCTCAGGCACCCTTAACTATTGTTCCTTACAGAAGTGGTATTGTGCCCTGACCATCTCTGGGCTGCTCCCATCCTGTGTATTCATGCTGTGGAAGCCATGGTCACAGGTGATCTGGATGTACCCCCGTGAGCTATTGCTCAAGAGCCCATGGACCTAATATTATAGTTAATTGCTGTTCACCAACATGAAAAGAAGAAGAAGGGGGCCATTGGACCCCAGAGCTACCATGTAATGCGTGCCTAGTGTTTGCTAGTTGAGATTCTAGTTGCTTCATTTCAACTTCTCATACCTCCCTTCCCGATGGTTTGTCACCGCCCCCTTGCAGGTGAGGAAACCGACACTTGGCTGAGTCAGAACTTCAACTCCGATTGGTTTGGCTGCAAAGCCAGTGTTTCCTGTGGCACCGCAGGGCTCCCGGCAGAGGAGCTGTGATTTCCTTTAGACCGGAGTGATCTGGGGTGAAGGCCGCAGGGAGGGGGAGATGCTGCTCGAGGAGGAAGATGGAGAGGGTGATGAACTGGAGTTGCTGGTCATGGGCTGAGAGCAGTGCCCAGGGGCTGTTTTCTGCACAGTCTGGAGGGGAGGCCGGCGGCCGGGATCAAGACTCCATGGGAGAGGCAGGGTCTAGGGTACATGAGTCAGGAAGCAGAATGAGTCGCTTTGGGCAAGGCTGGCCTGGTGGAAGGCACGAGGCTGAGAAAAGTTGGTTTTCACCCATCAATAAGGCCCTCAAGCTCAGCAAGTGCCTGTACCCCCCTGAAGGCCCCGGACTCTATGCCCACCCCCCAGGCCTCCTCAGGCAAGACCGTGCCACGGCGCAGGCCTCCCTCCTGTCACGTCGCAACTCCCACTTGCAGCTCTTGAGCTCTCAGAAGGCTTCCTCTGCTAAAGCTTACTACAGAGCAGTGTTCATGTTGTTAGGGTAGTGGATGTTAGGTCATTGTAGTGGGGAGACAGACACTTGAACAAATGAACACGACGCAAGAGGGCGTGATAGAGGTGTGTGCGGGGTCAGGCTGTACTTTTTCCCCCAGAGAGAGGGGGTTGGGTGTAGTCCTGGAAGACATGTTTGACTGGGGCTTGGAAGGATGACTAGGGGATGTATAGCGGCAGGGTGGCGTTGGCAGGGGTGGGGTGGTCACTGAGGCAGACGGCCTCTAGTCTGGCTGCATAAAGCCGGCGGAGGCCCTCGGGCTGGGCCGCACTGGGGAGGCCTCCCATGATATCCTAAGACTCCGGGGCTGTAGCCTATGGGCAGTTGGCGTCATCAGATGTAAAACGGTTTTAATCAGGGGAAAGACTTAATCTGATTTGTGTTTTGGAAAGATATTCTTGGTAACAATGAGGAGGCTGGATGAGTCACTTGGAGAAAGGGAGACCATATTCCAGAGAATTCAGTAATATGGACATTTCCAGCAGATGGTGAGGGTGAGTTGGGTCGAGAAGGCTTTTTCCCAAGGTCCCAGTGAGGGAAAGACCAGCTCTGTCCTCAGAAAATGTGGGGGCTGCTATCTGGTCTCCAGGGAGGCGAGAGGAACAATCACCCACCACCCTGCTCCTGGCCCTCACTCTGCGGGGCTGCAGGGACCTGATGCTGAGCCCGTGAGGAGGATGGGGACAGCCCTTGCAGTGCCTTTGAAGAAACGAAGACTTCGGTTATTCGTGAGACCCCATAAATCCTGGGACTGGCCAGTGGGAGGCCCTGGATACCTTTCCTGTGCTCACTTTTTTTTTAACCCTCTAGTTTGCTTTTTAATGGCAATCAAGGTTTGTACAACTCTTCTGGAGGTGGGGAACAATGCAGCAAACGGGTTCTGGATCATTTGTAGGACCTCTGGCTGGGAAGGGGTGTCCAGGTGGGCAGGAGGGCTCCCACCTGGAGAGAAAGACGGTCGCAGACTTCAGGGAACCTTCCAGCGGGTGAGAGCCAGTGCAGGTGGGCATGGTCTGCCTCTTGGCAGAAGAGTTGGTTTTCAAATTCACTTACAGAGATAATGGAGCATCTTGGTCAAGAGCGGAGACTCTGGAGCCAGACTGTGGGTTCAAAGCCCAGCCCCACCACTTCTTTGCTGTCTTCCTTGGGAAGGCCACTTTATCTCTCATGCCTTGGTTTTCTCATCTGTAATATAGAGGCAAAAATGGTAGCCATGTTCCAGGTTTGTTGCGAGGACTGAATGAGTTAATACACTTACAGGATTTAGAGCTGTGAGCTCCTCGTGAGTACCGTCTATGTATTCCCTTTGCTGGAGACCCAGGGTGGCCCGAGCTCCTAGGAAGTAAGCTTGCTCACTCTCCCAGGCCGAAGACTCTTCCTTCCCCATCCCATTGCAGGCAGCAGCCGCACCCCGAGACCCCACCCATCTCTCCTCCCAACTTCCCGCGGATCCAAGACCAACTGATGCCCAGACACACCAGTGAGAGGGCAGGGCGGGCGCTGTGGCCTCCCACCCGGCTGGAGCCCCGCGTGGCCAGGGGACAAACCCTCCCCGCCGGCACTGTCCAGCTGTACCTGGACCCCGTCCTGCCAGCTCGCCCCTTGCCTCAACTTCAAAGTGGTTTATTTTTTCCTTTTGCATTTGGATTCCAGGAATATTTAATGGGGCGTGTTAGAGCAAAACAGCCGTAACTTGCGACCTTTCTCTCGAGATAAAACAGGTGCATAATCCTTCCGTAGCCAAGCTCGTCAGCTGCAGCAGCTGGGAGTCCCCGGCTCTGCGGCTGTACCTCCCTCCTGTCTTCGGGGCTCCCCAGGGCTCCTCTGTTCGGGCCTTCCCCACCCGCCGCAGCTGTCCTGGCCCGGGGCAAAGCATCGTACTCCCTCACCGTGCTGGGCAAAGCCCTCTTAGCTGTGAGAGTCTGAAGTAAAAATGAACAATATTTTCCTGTCCGCAGGCGCCTTTGGCTGAATTCACACGGTTTTGGAGGTGGGGGTGTGAAGCCCCGTGGAAACTACAGCGTGACAGGCACGCGGAGCCGCTGAGGTGAGCTCCCCCACCGCCTTCCCCTCTGAGGTGCCTCTGGCT
Source organism: Ailuropoda melanoleuca (assembly GCF_002007445.2). NCBI lineage: Eukaryota > Metazoa > Chordata > Mammalia > Carnivora > Ursidae > Ailuropoda > Ailuropoda melanoleuca. Next base: position 27,845,772 of record NC_048232.1, on the reverse strand, counting down.
CCCCCGTTAGGGAATGTTCCCGACATCTGCTGGGGGCAGCCTGGCAGAGAACGGGCTCGGACCACGACCCGCAGGGCCTTGGAGCGGTTCTGCCTCCCCGCGGGCGAGGCGGCTCAGCTGGCCCCATGGCGTGCTTTCGGCCACCCCTCTTTTTTCTGGAAGTTTCACAATCGTGTTCTAATGTAAACAGCATTGTCGGAGAGTCCAGTGGCCCCTCGGGAATTCCACTGAGCAGTGATTGATGGCCCGAGGCCCGAGCCGTGGGCCCACATCAGACACACCTCTCGCCTGGCTCCAGAACGGGCCTGTTAGCACAGCCGGACTGGGATCATTTGTCTCCAAGTACCAGGGGATTTTCAAACAGCTGTGGAGCCAACCGTTTCAAAAAGGAACATAGTTCTGGTTTGTGGTAAGAATAACACACACCGCATGTGCTCCAGAATCCAGGCCTCTGAATTCCTGGAGCGCTGGGTGTGACGGCCCTTCCTCTTCGGGCCTGCTGTGTCACTGCCTCACCTCGACGCAAGCGGTTGTGCCATTTAGAGCCACCGTAGGACTCAAACTCAGGGCCTGCTGAGGTGGAGGACATTCTCCTCTCTTCTCCCTTCCCCGTGACCTCATTTCTGCCGAACTCCAGGGGGGAGCGGTGCTTGGCGCCAAAACCTGGGCCAGGAAGGACATTTCTTTCCACAGATGCAAAAGTGTGTTCCCTTCTTCCTCTGTCCTCTCCTTGTCTCTTACCCCTTAGCTGGTGGCGTTAGTATGAAAAGGCGAAAGAGCCGGTGTCCAGTCAGCCGGGTGTAAGAGGCCATTCCCCTCCTCTCCCTCTGCGGCCTAGCAAGGGAGCCACATGGGATGGAAGCTTCCTCCGTCCGGGTCCTTCTGCTTGGAAGCAGGCCTCCCTCCTGCTGTGAGACGTAGCGGAGCAGCAGCCTGGGTCTTCAATCCAGGCAGCTTGGGTTAGCCTTGTCTGCTTCAGGAGGGCTGGCACCGGCTTCCCAGAGGGGACGGTGGACCGAGGCCAGCAATAGCTACACGGTAAAGACACTAAGAGGGAGGAGGGGAGACCAAGAGGGTGAAGACGGGGTATCAGAGGCTCATAATCAGCATGACCCGAGAGGGAGTAGAGAGAGGGAAGTGAGAGCAAGAGCAGAGGCACGCAGCCACCCCAGGCAGGAAGGAGAGGAAGGCCACGAGGGCTCTAGGGCCCCACCGCCTGTCCCACACCCTGAGCCAACCTCCTGGCTGCTTGATGGAGCCAGGCCTCCAGGCAGGACCTGGAGACTGGAACCCTCCTCCCCCTTATCTCTTCCAGAACTGCCAACCCAAGTTGAAGTGAAGGGAAGAGAGCCTTCCCAATCCATCCTGTCCACCCCAGGGCTGGCCGGCAGAAAGGGTATCTCTGAGAGCTGGCACAGCCTCCTGGGCCTCCCCAGTTGTGTCCAAGTGAGCGGAAAGTTCTGGAGCCCAGTCGACTGAGCCAAGGGATCAGCCAGCAAGCAGAATAATGTCTTCCAAAGATTCCCTCTTCTTCCTGCCTGGTGTGGGGCCAAGTGATTGGGACACTGGTGGACACTCAAGGGCCATGGGAAATCAGGACTCATAAGTCGCAGCAGTGTCTGTGCAACGGGAGTGGTTAATCTACTGGGGGTCATGGGGCTTAGTTGGGGCGTAGGTTCTTTGCCTCAGAGCTATCTCTACGGGGAAAAAATTCCAGTCTTGGGGATGTCAGCCCAGGCATGATCTTCAAGGATGACATAAGCAGGCTATCTGGGGACCAGGCAACCCTTCCTTGACTCCCCTGCTTACCTTCCCCACTGAGTGATGAGCATTTGCTAAGCCCAGATGGTCCCTTCCCTTCTCCCATTCCTTCACTTAACTCCTAAAGTTTGTGAAGCAAGGACAGGGCACAGAAGTATCCTACTCACTACCGCAAACACACCCATGCACGTACGCACGCAGACATACTCACTGTGAAAGTAATCATAGCCCCATTGCAGAACATTTTAAAAACAGAGAAGGGAAAAGAAATCCCTCCGTGATCTCACTTCACATAGTGGCTGTGACAATTTGAGGATCATTTCTATTTACCCTTTTTCATATGAAAATGCTAATTTAAACACAGCAGTTTTATTCTCATACGATTTTGTGCCCTCCTTTTCTCACTTAATATTTTGTTATAAGAATTTTATTGCTTTTAATTTTTTTATAAAAATTTTAGATGTTTTTGTATAGTCTTAACAGTTATCAGTGAAAATGAGAGATTAATATTCCAGGAAATGAATGTACAATGGATAATAGTCCCATATTTTGTTCTGGACATTTAGGTGATTTCTGTGTTTTCGCTTCTTGGCAGTGTAGCTTTTTCAGTTAGAATTTGTCTCTGGGAGAGATGAACCACCGGTTTCACATTCCTTAACGCTGGTCCAGCACCACACACAGGCAAGGGCCACCATTCTTCCACGCTGTGCCATTTAACACAAGGGAAACTATGTCAAGAGTGTGGGTGAGTCGGAGAGCCTGGTGGCACACTCGGTTAAGTGTCTGACTCTTGATTTCAGCTCAGGTCGTGATCTCAGGGTCATGAGATGGAGCCCTTGACTAGGCTCCAAGCTGAGCTTGGAGCCTACTTGGGATTCTCTCTCCCTCTCCCTCCCCCTCCCTCACCCTAACTTGCTCTCTCTCTCTCTCTCTCAAAAAAAAAAAAAGAGTATGGGTGAGTCAGTGCACATCCAAGACCAGCCCTGGGTTGGCTCAGCCCCTTCTGGGTGAGGGGTGTCACAGATTACTTTGCTGTGGTTTCTTTCCTTTTCTTTCTTTCTTTCTTTTTCTTTCTTTCTTTCTTTCTTTCTTTCTTTCTTTCTTTCTTTTTTTTTTTAAAGATTTTATTTATTTATTTGACAGAGAGAGACAGCCAANCTCTCTCTCTCAAAAAAAAAAAAAAAAGAGTATGGGTGAGTCAGTGCACATCCGAGACCAGCCCTGGGTTGGCTCAGCCCCTTCTGGGTGAGGGGTGTCACAGATTACTTTGCTGTGGTTTCTTTTCTTTCCTTTTCTTCTTTCTTTCTTTCTTTCTTTCTTTCTTTCTTTCTTTCTTTTTTCTTCTTTCTTTCTTTTTTTTTTTAAAGATTTTATTTATTTATTTGACAGAGAGAGACAGCCAGCAAGAGAGAAAACACAAGCAGGGGGAGTGGGAGAGGAAGAAGCAGGCTCCCATCAGAGGAGCCCGATGTGGGGCTCGATCCTGGAACGCCGGGATCACACCCTGAGCCCAAGGCAGACTCCCAACGACTGCGCCACCCAGGCGCCCCAACTTTGTTGCAGTTTCTAAATCAACAGATTAATTGTTGGGGTAAAGCAAGTTACAGGTTCATCACTCCCAGTTGGCTGGGCTTTGGAGAAGTGGCCTCAGCTGGGAGTGCTGGAACAGTTTTTAGGGGACATTTTTGGCACTTTTGAAATACATCAGGTGCCTCTCAGGGTGGGCCACCTGTCCACCTCCCGCATTCCTGAGCAGAAAGCAAAGTTACCAGGACAAAGGGGCAACCAACTCTTCCATCCACACGGAAGTATTTACTGCTCCTCAATTGCCTGAAACTCCAGGATCCAGGCAATGTCCCCCCCCCAGCAGTAGTAAAGGCACAAGGGGGGGTGAGGACTGGCTGAGCCTCACATTTCTCGGGTCCACCTTTTGTTTTAATTGAATTAAATTCAACAAGGAGCTGCAGTTCCCAGCAACTTTCCTTTGTGAATGTGGAAAATTTGAAATACACAGCAATCTAACAAAAGAGGGCACTATTTGAAACATTTTGTTGGTATAGGATGCTGTTTGTAATGCATATTTGTGGGGAAGCAGGATCCCTGTTTCTAATGCAAAAAAATGACACACACCCAAGTCTGGGAAGCTAAAAATATACACTTGAATGTTCAAATGTTATTTCTGGATAGTGAAAAGATGGGTGAGCATTAATGCCCTCTTTTTTTACTTAATTATATTTTCTACTTTAATATAGTTAGCACACAATAGTGGTGTAATTGTTAAAAGGTGTTCTTTATGGTACAAAAATATCTTTCACCCACGTCTCTTCACTTCACAAAGCCTTTCATGATACTGTCGTATTTGGTCATCACAGCAATACAGGAATAAGTCAAGGACAATATTAACTAAAATTTATTTAATAAAAAATTTGTAAAATAAAATAAAACAAACCTCACACCCCATTTTACAGATGAAGAAATAGATGTTCTGGGGGTTCTCCTTTGGGATGGCCTTCCCTCCATTCTAGACCACCTGCTTCCAACAGCTATCCCGGAGCTGCATTCCGGTTAAAAAAAGTCGGGTTCTTAACTTCTTCAATATGGACGAGGGAGCTAAGAACACATCTCTAATCATTTCGCTGCCCTGCCGAGAGCCTTCAGAGGCCCCTCATGACTCTAGGGTGGGGTTTCTCAATTCTGGACGTTCCGAGCTGGATAATGCTTTGCTGTGGGAGCGCCCTGTGGGTTGAAGGGGTATTAGCTGCGTCCTAGCCTCTTGGTGGACGCCGGAAGCACCCCCCCCCCACGACCTCCCGCCAGCACACACCCAGTTGCATCAACAAAAATGCCTGCAGGCATTATGTCTCTAGACAAAATTGTGCCCAGTTGGGAACCAGCCTCGTTCCTGAGCCGCCGCCAGGCCTCTGGTCACCTGTGCGGCATCCCCCCTTGCCAGGGCCTGTCACACGTGGGAACCTCAGCCTCCCTAGCATCCTTCGCCTCCACCTCCCGCAGCCGACACCTGCGCGCCACACTCCCACGGCCCCCGGGCGGCAGGGGGCGTCCTCTGCGGGCCCCGCCTGCGCCCTGCGCCAGCCCCTCTTGCGGGGGGTGGGAAACCCCGTCGGCTCAGCCGAGTGTGAGCTCCTGAGCCTGGGGCTCGTGTTCTGTGCCCCTCAGAGCCCCTTACGCCGGGAAGGGGACACTGCAAATACTTCATAAGACACTTTAGCGAGAAGGAAGGAGGGAAGGTAAAAGGGGGCAAAGTGGCTGCATTTTTGTGATCTAGCAATCTAGGGTTTTGTTTGGTTTTGTTTTTGTTTCTAAAGGTCTGTTGTCAATTCTGTTTTGAATTGGAAGAGGATGGTACAAAGGAGTCGCAGCCCAGCTTGTCTTTACCAACCTGGGGAAGGGGGAGATCTGATGAGTGTCCTCAGAGCGACAGCAGGAGGCAACCCGGGAAGTGACACCCTGCGAACGTGGGTAATACACAGGCCGGCCTGGGAGTTTCGAGCCAGGAGGGGCGGGGGCGCTGGGCGGGAGCGCAGGGCTCACCCTGCGGTCCTTGGCGCATGAAAACCGCTCCGCCCATGTTAATTGAATCCAAGTCATCATCTGACCTGTAGCGTCTGTAGGACCCCGTCCAGCAGCCGAGGAGAATAGACCACGATCTGACCATAGAGTTGCCTTTCTGCTCCAGGCCTCCTGCAGGGAGCTGAGAGGCGGCTGTCCTGCAATTGCATTTTCTACCTGTTCCCTGGGGGTTATTCCCTCGTGGTCAGGGCTTCCTCCCAGGTTGCTGAATTCTTCCTGTCCCCGGGCTGGCGACTGGCCCCTCGGGGCAGGTGGTGGGCCAGCTGCAGCTGTCTGCAGAGAACAAGGCTGGCAAGACAGGTGCTCCCTGGTTGGCCTTTTGAAACCCCCTGCTGCTCAGCTCGCTCTGGAGTTTGCCTCCAAGGAAGTGGCAGTCGTGGTGGTGGCAAGAAAGGCTCTGTCCCTGCAGCAGGGGCTTGTGATGCCTTTGGGTTCCTGCTCTGAGGGGCTGCCGCTGCAGGTTTGCTGTGGCGAGCCTGGAGTCCAGGCACACAAGCAGGAGACTCAGTGGTTGCGTCATCGTTGCAGGGTGCTGTTGTTCACGCTGTCAAGACAAAAAAATCTGGGGCTCCAGGGGCGCCTGGTGGCTCAATTGGTTAAGCCTCCGACTCTTGGTTTCAGCTGAAGTAGTGATCTCCGGATCATGATCTCAGGGTGGTGAGATCGAGCCCCCCCCCCAGCAGAGTCTGCTAAATTTTTGTCTCCTTCTGCCCCTCCCGCCTTGTTCTATCAAATAAATAAATAGAATCTTTAAAAAAAAAAATCTGAGCTTTCAGCATCAGAAAAAGCTGTGTTTCCTCTAAACCATGGGTTTATTTTTGTCCCATGGATACCATGGCCCTTGCAGTTATTTCCCTCATTGCTTAGGCTGCTAGGGAGCTCAGAGTCCAAATTGTGCCCTGCTTCTCTGTACCTGAGGCAGATCATTTTGTGTGCTCATGTGTGAGGTCATCTGACTTTTATTTTCTCATTCATATTTTCCTTCAGTCCCTCAATGGTTTTTATTGTTCTCATTCTGAATAAAACCTGATTGTATGAGGGTCACAGAATTGTGTCTCTCGACAACCAGCAAGCTGGGCAGTGAGCACACCGACAGCCCTCTGCCCCACTGTCTTCGTGCAGTGGCCAAAGGCTGCAGGAGTCAGCAGCCCAAAGAGTCGGGGTTGCGTGTGTCGGATTGTCTATGTTCACTTAAAGTCCTGCCTCTTGGTTTATTTTCTTTTAGTCCCATGTGAGTCTGTGCTAGTTTTCGCAGCTCTCCACAGGACTCAACACCTGGTACTAAAGAGGAATTAAAGTGGATCCGCGTGCCAGGCACATTTTTGTTAAGTCAGATGATTTTCAAAAGAAATTCTCTGAGACTTCTCACAGCCCTTCTTAACATGTTCCTTCTCTTGCTCCTTCTCTCTCCTTCCCTCTCTCTTCCCCCTCCCTCCCCTTGTCTCTCTCTATCTCCCTCTCCCTCCTGTTCTCTCCCTGTCTCTCTTCCTCCCTCTCTCTCCCTTCTTCTTTTCCTCTCTCTGTCCCTGTCCCTCCCCATCTCTTCCTCTCCCTCCCTTTCTCTCTCCCTCCCCCCCATACACCCCTTTGCCCTTCTTTCCTTGCATCCAACATACAGTCACTTATTGGCTAAACAAGTTACTTCACTTATTTGAGACTTGGTGGTTTGTTTTTTCTTAATCCCTAAATGAGGAATTGAAAAACACCTCAGAGGAAGATTGTGTGAATTACATTAAATTTATTTGTGTAAAGCGCTTAGCATATTGCCTGACGTAGTCGCAGCGCAACAAATGCCAGCTATTCATGTTCATTCATTCAAGAAACATTTATGATATGTTAAATGCTGGACATACACAACCAAATATTTCTCCAGGAAAAATAATTCTCGTTATTTAGACTCACATATCCCATAGTAATTTGGGGGCAGAGAGGTCCTGAGATCCCACTAATGGGGCACACTGTTGGAGTCCTAGGAAAGGCTGGAACGGCACATTGCCTCATCTTCCTCTGGAAGCCTCCAGGGTATGGCCGTCATTAGTCCTTGTCTCCTTGTCTTGCTCCTGCCCCCTCCCGTTTGCTTCTGAGACCCTCCTTCTCTGGTTTGGGGTTACCTTTGGGGCCCAGCCCTTGGACCCACTTGAGGCAGGCAATTCCCATAACTGAACCCCACTGTCCCTCCCTAGTCCCTACCTGGGCTACCTCAATTGTCACTACCTTTATGCAAATTCATCTAAAAAAGATGAGTCTCAGTGTTAGATTTGCTTCCTCCCTTTTTTTCCTATCATGCCCTGATTGCTTTCCATTTCCCTCACTGCTTTTGTGAACTTGTTGTCCCTGTCGCTCTTGCAGGCTCTAAACACCCTCCGTGCAGTGATGCCACGAGTGATTAATCTGTGGCTCGTTTCCGCCCATCTTCCCCAGAGCGTGTGCGGCGCCCATTCATCAAGATGCCCAGATAATTGAAGCAATCCACCTTCGTTCAGGGCCGTGCTCTGGGCAGTGATGCTGGCCCGGAGATCTGCTGTGCTCAATGTAATTACTCTTCCTGAGTGAATCCCTGGGGCCCCTCTTCGCCTCCCGCAGATCCCCAGCACCTTGAATGGTGCTTCTGCACATGCCTCTCCCCTCCTCCCCACCAGGTCCTTCTGTGGACTCTCTCCCTGGACTGGCTCTCACCACAGTGTTACCCTTACCCTGAGAAGAGCCGCTGGCATTGAAGGGGCAAGCGGACGGATGCACTAGACCGCCGTTTCAGGGAGCTGAGCTGGCCATGGGAAGAACTGTTCCCCTGAGGCGTGGAGAGGCAGAGATCCCCTACTGTGGCGTGGTGCGATGTTTCTCAGAGAACTCCAGGGAAAAGACAGAAAGGGGCTCTCTCCTGGGGGATGACTGGAGAACTGAAGGTCCCCTCTGACCTGTGCCAGGGAAGGAGAGTTCTGAGGCTCAGAGGAGGCCTTCACCCCTGTCTGCTCCAGCTGCCCTCTCAGTGCCGATCTGGGGATGTCTCTTCTTAGCATGGATCCTCTTTCATCTTTCACTTACTCACTCATTCACTCATTTCACAGATGCCCGTGACTCATGGCAATATTTCGCCATGTCCTCAGTGTCCCCAGCACCACGTGGGTGGAGGTGACAACAACAACGTGGTATCCCAGTAACCTGGAGGAATTAAAAAGTTGTATGAATATCATCAATATTGTCTCCAGACTGTCAAGTTCATATGAGCAATAAACATCACCACTTTTTTTTAGGGGATATTCTGCCAGGGAGGCTTTGCATTCAAGAGGGTGATATTTACTCCAACCAATGCCAGTCAGCAATGGCAGTAAAACAAAGAGGCATGAATCCTGGAAATCAAGAAAACTGTCCTGTGTGTGGCCTTGTACGCTGTGCAGTGAAAGTTCTGAAACCGGGTGTCAGACTAGGGGTGGAATGTCCCGGACCCAGAGAGTGTGAGGTTGTCAGTGCCCTGGAATCCCTTTGTACATCAAGGCGGGCAGAGTCTGACTGCCTCCCTTGCCATTCAAGTCTGCCAGAATATGGCCCCAACTTCATTTTCTAACGGGCTGCATGAGACCTTTCGGGGAATAAGCACTGATACGATTGCGGGGTCTCACCTCTGTCTCCGCAGAAGTGAATATACATTATTAAAAACCATAATGTAGGTGGAAGGAAGCCCAACTCTGTTCTAAATGTCCCCATGATGACTTCTGGATGCTTTTGCAAAAATATCAAGGAACAAAATCTTAAGCAAAACTTGTTGGTGTCCTTCCTGTGTCGATGTCGAGTATGCACTCAGCTTGATAGAGGGGAACCCACATTGTCCACTTTGTCACCACGAGAACCCTCCATCAGTCCAGTGTGATCTCCATCCCAAGCTCAGGGCTTTGTTTTTCCATGAGCTTCTTTCGTGCCTAGAATCTCTCTTTCTTTGCTGGCCCTGTAGCTCTTACTTTGCATCTGTATATAGCCCTGCCCAATTCCCCGACCTGCATACAGCCAGACCCTCCCCAGACCGAGAAGCCTCCATGATCATTCCCACAGAGGGAAAGCTGTCTTGCATCTGACCTTCGTACAAAGTGTTGTTCACATCACTTAATAATATACCACTCTGTGACGTGTCTCACATTGTGACTTCATGCTTCTATTTCATTTTTTAAGGGTTCCCGTGTCATCTTCCTAATGAGCCTATGAGTTTTTGAGGGCAAGATTCAGGGGGTTACATTTCTGTCTCTCCCTTTGGTGCTGCTAGGTACCTAGATGGCACTCACATTTCAAGGAAGCTTATTCCTTGAGTCAGTACTTCCCAATCTGAGGAGCAAAGAGACTCACTTTAGAAGTAGAAATTCTCTGAAACACTGAGAATACATTCCGCTTTGAAAACACCGCACTAAAAGTTGGTGATCCCTTGATGCCAAGGGAACGGTAAATTAAAATGCACAGGCGAGCAGTGATTAATGTGAAGGGAAACTACAAAACTTAAATGTCATTAAAACTCTCAGACCCTCAAGAGTACATCCCTAGCACGCTCTTCCATCCCTATCCCTGCTCTCCACCCTCTCCTTCCACTCTAATCCATGTTTGAGAGATGCTAGGCTAAGTCTGTGAGAGCTATTATCGAAATAGTGAAATAACTCACCTGTTAACACCTTAGCTTCTATGATTTCCTTAGATAAGTTAGTCTTCACTTCGTGGGGCCCCAGGAGAGCAGGCCCAGGCCAGTTGCATTTCTATGAGGTGAGAAGAAGTTTGGGAAAGCCTAGAGCTATAGATCCTTCGTATATTTGGATCCTGGTACAGCTTCGAAGTTAGAGCAAGAACCAGAAGGAAAACCATGAAGAGAAGTGCAAGATTCAAGACTGAGACGGTGGCTGCGGATGCCAGATGCTGCAGACAAGCTACATGGAATGTTGGAAGTGCACATAGTTTGCGCTGCTCATGAGGAGAGAGGTGGAGAAGGATTTCAGTTGAAAATGGAACCAGAGGACCTGGAATAAAGAATCTCACACATATGCCCTCAGAAAAACGGAAGTTAAGAACCAAGAAACTGATTTCCTATAAAAGCATGATTTACAGAAGAGTGAGACTCATCTCCAGACCAGGGAACATTCCATCAAGAATCGCTCCCCATCTTCAAGCCCATGAACTTCTACGCAGATGCTGGCTGGACGTCCCCTTCTTTGCACCCTTCGCCCATAAATCTAGCCTGTCCCAAACCCTCAACGGCCTCGCCTGTTGCTACTACAGCACACATTTCCTGAATTGCAGTTGCTCCGTTATTCCCAAATAAACTTAATTTCTGGTGATTTGAGCTTGCCTCAGTTTCCCCTCTTTATTTAGGTTGACAGAGGGAAGAGGAGAGGGAGCCAGATGGTAGCAGTAGATGGGTATTGTAGCAGGTAAGAAAATGGAGGTAAGAGGGAAGGGGCTAGAAACTGGAGGAGGGACAGAGATGAAAGAAAGTCTTTGTTTTATTAGTTAGTTTTTAGATACAGAGATGAACTTATTTATATCCCCTGCAGGTCCTCAGCTTCTTCAGTCTGATGGGGATACAAGACAGACAGCTGCAGCCACAGGAGACAGACTGCGCTGACCCAAAATCCTATGGAAATATTCTCATTGGTCCAACTCGAGTCTTTAGGAGTCCGACTGTGGGTCAATAAATTGTGGCCAGGCTGTGAGGAGGAGGTCCTGTGTAAGTATATGCCAGCGACCATGGGGGCCACGCAAATGGAGTAGAAAGGAGGGCAGTTTTTACTGAAGAGGGCTGTTCATGAATATATGTAGTTTGGAGGTGGAAGAGAGTTTAGAAAGTTCGAGAAGCTCATATCTCAAGTTTATTTGGTTTTTGGTTTTTGTTCTTGGAGAAGGTAGGGCCACTGCCAAGAGTTAGGGGGTAGATGGAGATTTGGGTTACCGAAGGCTTGGAACATTACCATGTGAAACGAGAAAGTCAGCAGAGCAACTGAGCAATGCTCACGCGCATTCAAGGGCGGGAAGCATAATTGTGTCATGCTGTCAATCCTGATTTAGTCACTTAACGAGCATTATTGATGACAATCTCTATTATCTCCCAGCATCTTAGACATAGATAGCACCAATAAAAGCAGATAGTTGGGCTGATCCAGCGTCAGAGAGTGGAAATATAGGAGCTTCAGGAAAGTGGGCAAACCAGTGGAAGGGAGAGGAAGAGCTGAAGTAGGTGTCTACAGAAGAGGAAGCTAGGACTGGGTTTTTTGTTTTTTTGTTTTTTCATTTTAAAAATGAATATTTCAGGGGCGCCTGGGTGGCACAGCGGTTAAGCGTCTGCCTTCGGCTCAGGGCGCGATCCCGGCGTTATGGGATCGAGCCCCATATCAGGCTCCTCTGCTATGAGCCTGCTTCTTCCTCTCCCACTCCCCCTGCTTGTGTTCCCTCTCTCACTGGCTGTCTCTATCTCTGTCAAATAAATAAATAAATCTTTAAAAAAAAACCTTTAAAAAATGAATATTTCATTCAACATTGAAATAAGAACTGAACAGTATTAAAAAACAGGAGTGGCTTAAAAATGCACATTAGGGGCGCCTGGGTGGCACAGCGGTTAAGCATCTGCCTTCGGCTTAGGGCGTGATCCCGGCGTTATGGGATGGAGCCCCACATCAGGCTCCTCCACTATGAGCCTGCTTCTTCCTCTCCCACTCCCCCTGCTTGTGCTCCCTCTCTCGCTGGCTGTCTCTATCTCTGTCAAATAAATAAATAAAATCTTTAAAAAAATGCACATTAATCTTTAGTTTCCTTTGGAGGAGTTTGCCAGTTCTCTACAGCAAAGTGATGCTAGGAAAAGGTCTTTAGAAGACAGAAATTCTATCATGCACATTAAAATTCTTAAAAAGGATTAAAGATTCAGGGAGGAGCTAACCCACTGTCATGTTTCAGTGGTGCCTCCTAACATGGCCCTTGCAAACGTTAATGACCCCTCAGGTAAGGTGAACACACACTGGTTTGCTCAGGAAAGTTCCATCTGTAATTATCGATGGCAGCTCTGTCACCCAGGGACAGGGAGACTCCCGAAAGTCGCCAGTGCCCGCAGAGTTGGGGTCTAAAGAGAAAGGATCAGGATAGAAACAAAGCTACCCTGTCCTGCTGGTTCCCTATAGGGAGAAGCCACAGAAGTGAAGGCTGCAGGAAACGGTCCTGCTCCTCGTTGGCCGCTGGCTTAGAAAATACTGCCTGACCCAAACTGCATCCCCCTGGCCATTCGAAACAGCCAGGGTGCCTCAGGGCAGGAAGTCCCAGAAACCACAGGCAGGTTCCAACCGCCCACTCCAGCTTTCCTTAGCATGAAAAAGACACGCCATGCAGGAATCCTCTTCACTTCTGCCACAGTAAAGACCGGCGAAGTCTTGCCTAAAGTGGATTCCCAAACCATACTCACACTATTGAGCGGATGTCCTCTGCAGAACAGATTGGAGCTGTTCTGTCTCAGAGGTGCCTCGACTGGTGGCCTCCAACTCGGCCTACAGACCTAAACGTGCAACAGTACAGCACAGAAGATGGGGCAGGTGAGGGTGGGGAGGAGGCTGGCGGGAGCTGGGGTAGAATTTTTTCCCTGAGCCCAGCTGGTGATCAGCGTATACCCTAAAGCAGAAGGATTAATAACCAGAGTAATTTTATCCCCATCAGAATGTAACTACAGATGTGGGCTTATTGGGTGAAACAGCTAATCCTTTCTACATTTGGCTCACTCATGAAATACGATGCCTGGGGTTGTCAAAAGCACTGTTTCCACAGGGGCGTGCTGCTCTAGGGCTGTGTGGGCAGCTGTCGACTGCCTGTGCTCTCGCTTTCGGTGAGCCGACCTCTCATTGGCCTGATGGAGGTCCGGGAACAGGCCTGCGCGCGTGCGTGTGTGTGGACACCAAGGGGAGGAAGGGTGTAGCTGAAGGAAAACGTCAGGTGTCGCAGTAGGTGGGTGCGCAGAGGCGCTGGAAGGAAAAAAACTCTTGGAAAAACCTAAGGTTCATTGCAACTGCAAGTCCTAAGGCTTCAGGGATAGGGAGCAGCAGGAAGAGGGAAGAAAGCTGAAGAAAGAGGGTGCACCTGGGTGTACACGTGCCCCAGATCGGAGCCAGCAGGCACCCAGGGATTTATAGCGTGGCGATGGTTGGAGGCTCCAATGCCAGGAGACTCAATTAATCAAAGAGCTGCTGCTGGTGGAGCAGAGATGAAAGGGTTTCCAGGCCAGTCAGTGATATGCTTGGAGCTTTTCCCTGGGCAGCCACCCTGGGGTGAGTAACAGGAGACGTGGTTCTTTCTGAAACCGAAGGTCTGGGCGTTCCGCGCTGCCAACGAGGGAGGCACCTAGGCAGCCAGTGGGGCTTCAGGGAGTGGGCGTGGCCTGGGCGACGGGGCGTGGCCCCAGCACCCGGGCGGCGCGCGTGACCGCTCCCTCCACCGCCAGCTCTGCGCGCCGCCTCCTGCTGGGCGTGGCGGCGGGGTCCCGGGGCCAGCGGTGGTCCTGGCGGGCCGCGAGTCTCCTACCTGACCCCGCTGCTCTCGGCGCCGTGGCCCCGGGCCCGGCCAGGGTGGTGCAGCTCCGGGCGCAGAAAGCGTCGCCTCCCTTCCACCCACGGTCACGGGGCTCGGCTGGTCGCTCCGACCCGCTCGCTCCCCTTACTTCTTTTCAGTCCCAGGCTGGACGGGCAGGAGAGGTGAAAGCTCCGTTCCAGTATGCTACGTGCCAGAAAATTTAAAAAATGCCCCGGGGTTCCTGGAAGACGTTGAGAGGAAAGCAGAGCGTCCGACATCCCCACCCAAATGCTCCGGAACCGGGGAGACAGCATTTGACTGAGGAGTCCCAGTGGGTGGGAGGAAAGGGCAGAGTGGCCAAGGGGCTTGTAAAGAAAACTTCTCATCCCTGTTTCTTCCTTCCCCGTCCCTCTTACCTTGCCTTCTAAATTAATGTCCCCTCTTTCCCTCAAGCCCAAAGAATCTGGAGCCTAAAACCCTTCTCCCGCAGTGCAGGGCGGGCCCATCGTGGCCGCCTCGAGCCGGGGAGGCCTGGCGAGGCTGCGCCGGGAAGGATCGGGCCTCTCGGGCAGGTCTCGGGGTTGGGAGGCTCACGTCGCCATGGCAACGAGTTCTTCCTCCTTCCCGTGGGAATAACGAACTCCCGAAAGTGCAGCAAATTGGAAAGGGACCTGCCGAGTGCCAGCTGGGGCTCGAGGCCGGAGAGGGAGGAGGGGAGGTGGTCTGCAGAGGGAGGGGGTGCGACCGAGCCCGACAAGCGACCCCCAGCATGGATGCGGGGCTGCGCGTGTTTCTTCTGAGTCAGATGCGGCCCCACATGCTGAACACGTGACACGCGGTGCTTTCCCGTGGCCGCGGGTTAGCAGATGTAGTTGCTGACTCGCTTAGAACAGCCACTGCCGAGCTCTGGCTCCCGCTAAGTGGGACGGTTCCCTTCTGTTCTCTTCTCAGAAGTTTTAGCTGTGAAATTCAGTTCTTTGTGGCTGAGGACATTATTATTTTTTTTTTTTACAATTTTTTTGGGAGTTTTAAAAGGGTTTTAGTGGTAAAAAAAAAAGTGTTTTTTCCCAATTCATAAAGGTGTAAAGAAGGAAATGAAAATGATCCGCAATTTCCAATTCTTATACCCAAAGATAAACGCTGTTAACATTTTGTTGTCATCCTTCCAGATTCTTCCTGCACACATGTTCGCACATGAATGTAGTAGTTACAAAAGTAGATATTGCTGCACGTGAGGCTGTGTCATCCACATTTTCACTTAACTTACCATAGACATGGAAAGATGTAGAAAAATCGATGTATTTTTCTTTTCTTTCTTTTTTTTTTTTTTTAAGATTTTACCCATCTATTAAAGAGAGAGAGAGAGAGAGTGCGTGCGCAGGCGGGGGAGAGAGGGAGAAGCAGTCTCTCTGCTGAGCAGGGAGCCCTCAGGCTGGGCTCCATCCCAGGACCAGGATATCTTGACCTGAGCCAAAGGCAGACGCTAAACCCACTGAACCACCCAGGTGCCCCAATTTATTATTTCTAATGGCAACATAGGATTACTATAATTTATTAACCAAGTTGCTACTGCTGGAAATTTAAGTTGCTTCCCAATTTTTCCTCTTCTGCATGGTAATCAACGTCCTCACACATACACTTTTGCATACAGTCTGTTAGTTTTCTTAAGGGAAACTCCTCGAAGTAGAATTACTGGGCCAAAGGATACGGACATTTAAAATTTTGATGTACATGTTTAGATTCTGGGTCTGTGGGTTGTTTCCGAAGCAAGTGGGCTTTTTCCCCTCCTCTGTTGGTATGAGGAAAAACAGGGAAAGTCCATTGTATATGGTGTCTTGGTTGTTATTCCCACTGAAACAAAATCTGAAACAAGAATTTGGGTGTGCGTAGTTTTTTTCAGAGGTGATCCCAGAGGCATTCTGAAAGGTGCGCCATAGAGGGTGCACTGATGAAGGGGTTCCTACTGCGGGCAACTGGGGTCCAGGTAGGCTGGTGACCCTCGGAGTGAATGGACCCCCATTTGTTTCTGCAGGACATTAACTCTCCAGATCATCTGACTTTCCCCCCTGTTATTTGGAACTTTCCGCAGGTGGGTTCTCAGGTGGGCCGAGGGGACATGGCTGGAACATCCACAGCTTCAGCCAGGAATAAGTTATGACAACTTCCCCTGAAGCCAAGCCAACGGATGAGGTTAATGCAGGACATGATTGCGTAACGGGCTACGGTTTTCGTCAGCCCCCCCACCTTTCCTCTCTGTTCCCGAAACCATCTCTTGGTGCCAGCTTCAGCTGTCCGGAGCTCCCAAAGTATAGAATCGAGACATGGGGAAGACATCTTCTCAGTGATTTGCTCTAGAGTGTTTGAGACAAAATCTGTTACTTTCCCAGGTACATTTACATTTGCAGACAGGAACCAGGGGAGAGACGAATTCTTCACCGGAGGAATTGATGAGAATATTGGCATTTCAGGCAGGGGGCAGCTGGAAGCTTCTCAGGCAGAGGCATCCGAGCACCAGGCTGGTCCAGCAGAGGAACTCTGCTTGTCCTCTCTTGACCTGCAGCAGGTGAGAGGCCGAAGTGGAATAGGAGAGAAGAGCCCAGAGCCTTGTTTCTCTCATAAGGACAATGCCCACTGGCCTGCGAATTTAGAAAATGATGCAAGAAGGAGGAAATAAGGCTGAATCTGCTGGAGGCACTGGGAAAGCAGTGAGCCACCAAGGCAAGTGTAGAGAGAGGAAGAAGCACGTCAGGGCTCAAGGTGAAAGGAGGCACTTGAATGAGGGACTCAGCCTCAGCTCACCTCTCCCCTACCTGGAGTCTTGTCTGTCCTCCTTCCCCACTGGCCTCTCTTTCCCAGCGTCATTTCCCACTTGTTTCTGCCTATCCCTGACATGCTGATGCTACTTAGGGTTCCGTCATGTACCCTGTGTTCTCCTCCAGCGGGACACACTGTCGGGGAGGTCATGGGTCACACACAGATGTGGCACGGAGGGCTGGCCCAGCTCTCTCTCAGGAGCTCGGGTGCCCCCCATCCAGAAGTAGACAGAAGTCACGGCAATGGGAGGAGTCTTGGGGCAGACGTGTGTTCCCTTTGGGCCGTGTGTTCTCTGGTTGTCGTATGTGGAAGCTAGTGTCCCTAATGAAGTCGTGAGCGGCATGAGGCTGAGTGCTTTGGCTTTTCCTTCCCCGATTAGCTACGTGAAGTGGCCAGCAGACAGCAGCTGCATTGCCTCCGGAAGGAGTTTCTCCACCAGCCCCAGAGAAGGAGCACGGGAGGATGTGGTCCTACTCCTTTGTGGGCACCTTGGTTTTTACTGATACAGTCCCCCCTACCAGCCTTCACCGTCTGCGGTTCGGAGAGCCCTCTGCTCACCAAATCAGTAATGATTCTCAGCCCTCACCCTTATTGTCTGCAGTCTGGGGCGCTGCTTGCCAGGTCCACAGTCTTGAAACTCTATCCCTTCTGGGCCTCCATACGTCACACCCTCTCAACAGTCCCCTGTCCAGTGAGCTGTTTCCTCTCAACCCCTAAGACACCACGCTTGGGAGCAGCGTGAGGTAGTGGAAAGAATGTAGGTTTGGGAGCCAGAGTGACTCTGTCTGATTCTGAGCTGCATCATTTATTAGTTGGGTGACCTTTCTGGCCTCCATTTGCTCAACTGTAAAATGCAGATAATCATAGAGTTTGCAGATATCATAGGTAAAGGGCCTGTCACCAGGTACTTGCTAAGCACAGCGGTTAGGGGTGTTCTTCTGTGACTTTGCCAAGCATTACACAACCCCGTGTTGACTCATGCTCACCTCTCACCTCTGGGCCGAGGAACGACAGCAGTCTCTCCCCATTCCCAGTTGCTCTCCTGTGTCTGGTCTCCGTCTCCCCATATCTGCTAAGTATTCCCACTTTTGATGTCCCGCCATGACTTAAGTATCAGCCGGCACGAACCAACCTTGTCCCTTCTCCAAAGCTTTTCCTGTGAGGATTTCCCTGATTCAGTCATCCACACGACTATTTCGCAGACTCTTGGGCTTGAAAAGCTTGGAGGTGTCTTCCTTTGCCTTTCTTATTTGGAAATAATGGTTATTATTAGTAGAGTGCCTTCGCATGCATTTCTAACTCACCCTCAACATTACTTTGAAGTAGGCTACTATAGAAATGACACCTGGAGAGGCAAAATAATCTCAGAGCGGTACTCAGACTGGACTCCTGGCCTTATCCCATGTCTCGGAGACGTCCCTCCACTGACTGGTAGCCAGGCTGGTCCCAAGTCCCACTGACCCAAAATGCTGAAGTCTCTCCATCCTAAAGACAAGTTGACAAAACTTTCCCAACATCTCCCTTCAGATAACAATTTTCTCTCACCCTCACTTCAGAGACAAACTCCTTTAAAAAGTTATACTCATCTACTAGCTTGATTTATCCTCTTCTCTTTGGGTCTTAAATGACTGCAATCTGGCTTCCACCACCCCTGTATTGGCCCTCACCAGAGTCATTAGGTCACTTTGCCCTATTTAACCCTTTCTATCCCACCCCACACCTTTTCCCTTTAGTTTCTCCCCTGAATTCCTTGCATCTCTCTGGCCAATCTGCCCTAGTGTCTTTGGCTCAGCCCATCTCTCTTTCTCTCTCTCTCTCTTTTAAGATTTTATTTATTTATTTGAGAGAGAGAGAGAGAGAGAGCATGAGCAAGGGGGAGGGTCTGAGGGAGAGGGAGAAGCAGGCTCCCCGCTGAGCAGGGAGCCTGATGCTGGGCTCCATCCCAGACCCTGGGATCAGGCCCTGAGCTGAAGGCAGACGCTTACCCGACTGAGCCCCCCAGGAGCCCCTCAGCCCATCTCTTGAATGCTGCTAGTCCTCAGGGTTTTGTTCTAGGCTATTTTCTCTTTTCAAACTACATGTTCTCCCTGGTTATTTTATTTCCTCCTGCGGCTTCAGTTACCACCAACATGTTGTTGACTCCCCAGTCTCTATCTCTGTCTAGCCCAGATACTTCTCCTTAGATCAAAATCCTCATATCCATCTGACTATGGCGATCGCATCCTCGATCCACCATTTACCAGCTGGGTCACTATGATAGTTAGTTTTATGTGTCAACTTGACTGGGCCATAGGTTGCCCAGATATTTGATCAAACACTATTCTGGGTGAGTCTCTGAGGCTATTTCTGGGAGAGGTTAACATTTGAATGCACTGAGTAAAGCAGATTGCCCTCCCTAATGTGGGTGAGCCTCACCTGATCAGTAGAAGACCTGAAGAGAGCAAAAAAGCTGACCCCCGTATGTAAGAGAAAACTCATCCCGCTTGACTGATGAGCTGAGACATTGGTTTTATCTTGCTTTTGGACTCTATTTGAAACATCGGCTTTTCTCAGGTTTTGAGTCTGCCAGCTTTCAGACTGGAACTTATACCATTAGTTCTCCTGGGTTTCAGACCTTCAGACTCGGACTAGAACCATACCATTAGGTCTCTTGGGTCTCCAGCTTGCTGACTGCAGATATTGGGACTTCTTAGCCCCCATAATTATCTGAGCCAATTCCTTATAATGAATTGTATATATATAGTCTCCTACCCTGTGGAGAACCCTGACCAATATAGTGACATTTAATATGTTACTTCTTTAATCTCTCTGTGCCTTTCTTTCCTCATCTTTAAGATGAGTATAATAATAAAATTTATCTCATAGTATTGTTGGGCAAAATTAGTAAGTCAAACTTAGACTCAGTGCTTTAGTACTTGATAATATTTCCATAAATCCTTGCTATGATTAAGATGATTTTTTAAAAAGATTTTGTTTATTTATTTGAGGGGGGTGGAAGCATGACCTGGAGGGAGGGGAGAGGGAGAAACAGACTCCCACTGAAAGGGGAGCCTGATACAAGGCTTGATCCTAGGACCCCAAGATCATGACCTGAGCTGAAGGCAGACACTTAACCAACTGAGCCACCCAGGCAGCCCAAGATGATTATTCATTCTATTTGAATGTTTCATAAACACCTCTAGTCAGCATGTTGTAAACTGAGCTCATCCTCTTCTATTTCTGTCTTAGACTGAGTTCCTTAGAAGTTCAGGGGAATCTGGCTTTTCTAGCACATCTCCCCGGAAACACCCGTCCACATCTCAGTCTCACTCAGTCCCTTCCAACCTGTGTCAGGCCCTGACTTTGATGTAAGAGGTCTGCTTTACTGAGAATCTTGAGTTTGGTTTTGGTTTGCAACTTGGTTACCTTCTGGCTATAGGAGATTTTTTAAAAAATTAGTTTTTGTTTGTTTAACATTGCCAAGGAAGCCTCTTTCACCTTTTGCTGTGAATTGATAATTGATTGCCTGAGCCTGTCATTTTCTCTCTTTAATGCATTAATGATGATCAAGAATAACCACCAATCCCACAGTCCTTTAATTACTATTTGTCCCATACCTTTCAAGTGCCAGAGATATTACACAAACCAGAGCATCTCCTTCAACTTGCATCCCTCTCAGCTCGCCACAGGTGAGCAATTACACTGTTACATCAGGGCAAGGCCTTTCAAATCTCCCACTCTACCACTTCCAACAGGGTCCTCATTGCCAGCTGGTTGGCAACTGATCAACTCCAGAATCTCATCTTCAGAATTTGCTCTTAAGAATATTCTTTGTACCAACTATCTTAAGGTGGTTTTCCTAAAAGCAAAGTCTGAGACAGGGATTTGGGCTGCTGTGGTTTACTGAAGGAGTGGTCTTAGGAGAAAGGAAGTGAGAGAAGTAGGATAGGCCAGAGGAAGGACCTATGCATAGGGCTGGAGTCTAGATAGAACTTCATTTCTCAGGTAGCCCTGAAGGGTACCTCAGAACCAGTCCCACCTTGAAGCAAAAGAGCCAGCCTTTTGTACTTCTATGCCCGTTGGTCATTAGCTGCAGGTTTCTGGGGGTGGTGTGACCTCCTGCCTGAGGCAGCTCCTGGATTCTGTTTGGCTGAGGGTAATTTTCTGGTATTTGGCAGATGGGTGTAGAGGCCTGTAAAGTGATCCGGGCAGGACACCAACAACTTCTAAGACTATTTCAGTAAATAGCTCCCCAGTCCACCAGTTGCTCAAGCTAGAAACCTGGGAATCATGCTTGTCCTCTTTCTTTTTTTCAATTCTCAATCCAATCAAATCAATCTCAGAAATATGTATTCAATCTCCTAATCATTCCACTTAGTTTTTCCATTTTCATGCTCACTGCCCAGTTGACATCTCCATCATCTATTGTTCTTATTACTGCAATAGCTCCTAATAAACCACCCTGGTTTATGACCTGCAAGACAGCCAAAGTAATCTTTCTAAATCCTCATCTTTTCACGTGACTTCCTTTATTAATCCTTCAATGGTTTTCCTTTGCTCTTGTGATAATTTCAAACTGCTTTGTATGACTTAAAATATCCTGCATGACCTTGGTCCTACTCATGTTTCCTGGCTCATCTCTCGCTACTTACAACCTCAAATAGCTGGCTCAAATGGGCTTCTTTTAGTTACTTGAATATATCATAGTCTCTCTTGATTCTATGTCTTTGCACATATTTTTTCCTCTGCCAGGACACCTGTGCCACATCTCACCTGGTTACCTCTTGTTCATCTTTAAGGATCTGCCTAGTTATACTTGCCCTTGCAAAGCGCTCCTTGTTCCTAACCTCTAGACTCCCATAACACCTTGTGCTTCCCTACCACATTACTTATCCCGTGGCCTCTTTGGTTGCCTACGTCTTCTCACAACAGTGCTATTTCTCTACCAGTTTCCTCATTCTGTTCTCACCCTTCTTCATTTCCTGTCTTTTTTAAGACAAATTTCCTTCCATTTTCTCTCCTCTAGTAATTTGGCAGTAATATATCTAATTTTTACACTTTAATGGTTTAGCATGAACTAATCTCTACTTAAATTCTAAGCTCTGTGGGAGCAGGATGGTGCTTGCATTATTTATCACTGTATTATCAGTGCTTGGTGTAGGGATGGAACTCAATAAATGTTTATTATATGAACTAATAAAGGTAAAAAAATATTCATATTTGCATTTCTGGCCTAGGTGTCAGCACCTGTAACCATGCCTTGCATATAGAAAATGCTTAAAAAATATTTGTTAAATTCAATAATGAACTGAGCCTTTCTTCCCAGTTTGTATGACAGCTGTCCTGCCTGATTTAATTCCTCAGCACCTGTGTTCAGAGTCATACAGCAGAGACTGACACCAGCAAAGTGGCAGACCAGAAAGCTCCTAGGTCTTATTTTCCTAAACAAACATAAAAACAAAAACAAAACAAAAACTCAAGCTGTCTTAAACAACTTTGTGGGAGCTCTGGAAAATGGTTAAAGATTTACAGCAACCAAGTAATGCCCAGTCATGAAAAACTCATTTTCAAAATGGTAGGAAATTTTGCTGTGTTTTCACTCATTCTTGATTCAACCCAACTCACCCCTCCCAGTAGATGGTGATTTTGGTTTTGAGCAGGTAGTGGCCCAGCTCCTGGGCCACTACCTTCCCCACCAGAGGGAGCAGAGCAGATCTTATTTTCAAATTGCTGTGTATGTCTGTTCTAAATCATCTGGGGGTACCTGAAGGACCGATGCAAGGTAGTAGCCCTGTTCCCCATAACTTCAATGCAAGTAGGAAAAACAGTGGGCACTGCTTGTAAAAGCTACTAGGTGGCTGCAGACCTAAAGACAGGTGGGGAAGGAGATTCTGAGTGGAGACATACAGTAACCATCTACCATCTAAGGCCAGGAGGATAAACTGAGGTGAGATGCTTTGGGAAATGAAGACATTCAAAAGTAGCCATGTATACAGGGGAATGTATGAACATGTGTGCATGCCAACGAAGTTGCATGCTAAGAAAAATCCCGTGACCTTAATCTTCCACATTGGGCTAATCCCTAGGCTCAGAGTAAGCCTACCTAAATGGTGGAGGAATGACTCCAGGACCAAACCATTTCACAAAGACTAGAAGTGGTGGATGTTTTCTTATTTTATTGTTTTGTTTTGTTTTGTTTTGGCCTGGGTGGTTTTGTGTGTGTGTTTATTTGTTTTTTTTTTTTTTTTTTAGTTCCTAGCATTTCAGGAAACCTCTATCCAAACACTAGCTGAACACAAGCTAAAGGAATAGAAACCCCAGTGATTACACATGACCAGGTATATTGCCTTTGCAAAAATATTTGGAAAAGTTTAGAAACAAATGTATTGGTGCAGCCTTCAACCACCACCACCACCACCACCACCAGGAGAAAGAAAGATGAAAGAAAAGAAAGAAAGAAAGAAAGAAAGAAAGAAAGAAAGAAAGAAAGAAAGAAAGAGAAAGAAAGAAAGAAAGAAAGAAAGAAAGAAAGAAAGAAAGAAAAAGAAAGAAAGAAAGAGAAAGAAAGAGAGAAAACTCTGAGGTAAGGGAGAAGGAGAATCTGATTTCCAGAGTTACTGCTAAGGCAAACAAAGAAACAGGAACACAAGGCTAATTCAAAGGAACAAAATTAACTGACAGAAGCTGTCTCTGAGGAAACCCAGACATCAGAATTACTAGAAAAAGACTTCAAGCTGATGATATTAGATATATATTTTACTCTAAAATACTAAGGGAAAACATGGGCAAAGAACTAAATGAAATCAAGAAAACAATATATGAACAAAATGAGATTATCAACAAAGAGATAGAAATTATAAAAAGGAACTAAACAGAAATTCTGGAGCTTGAAATCACAATAACTTAAATGCAAATTCATTAGAGCAGTTTGACATCAAATTGGAGCAAGAAGAAAGGATCAGAGAACTTTAAGATACAATGATTGAGGGACGCCTGGGTAGCGCAGTCGTTAGGCGTCTGCCTTTGGCTCAGGGCGTGATCCCAGCATTCTGGGATCGAGTCCCACATCGGGCTTCTCCACTGGAAGCCTGCTTCTTCCTCTCCCACTCCCCCTGCTTGTGTTCCCTCTCTCGCTGGCTGACTATCTCTGTCAAATAAATAAATAAAAAATAAATAAAAAATCTTAAAAAAAAGATACAATGATTGAAAGTATTGAATCTAAGGTGTGGGGGGTGGAGAAAGAGTGAGGAAAAGTGAACAGATCATAAGGAGCTTATGGAACACTATTAAATGGACAAACTTATGCACATGGGAATTCCAGAAGGAGAAGAGAGCAAAGGAGGTAGAATAATTATATGGAGAAATAGTGACTGAAAATTCCTCAAATTTGAGAAAAGACATGGATCTACAAATCCAAGAAACTCAATAAATTCCAAATAGGATAAACCTAAAGAGATTGATAAGGAGGCATATAATTAAACTGTCAACAGCCAAAGACAAAGAGAAAAATCTTGAAAATAGCAAGAAAAAAGTAACTTGTTGCATAGAAGGGATTTTCAGCTGATTTCTCATCAGAAGCCATGGAGTCCAGGAAGCAATGGTATGATTTATTTAAAATACTAGAAAAAAAAAACACCTCTCAACCAAAAACTCTGTATCTGGTAAAACTGTCTTTCAAAAAATGAGAAATTAAGACATTCTCAAAATAAATAAAGAAAAATAAACAAAAGCTGAGAGTTTATTACCATTACCCTTGCTCTCCAAGAAATTCTAAAAGGGGTTCTTCAGTTTGAAATGAAAGATTTTAGACAGTAGCTTGATGTGATAGGAGATATCTAGTAAAGGGAAATATATGGACAAATACAAATCCAGTATTAGGATGCCTGGGTAGCTCAGTCAGTTAGGCATCTGCCTTTGGCCAGGTCATGATCTCAGGGTCCTGGGAGCGAGCCCTGTTCTCTGCTCAGTGGGGAGTCTGTTTCTCCTTCTCCCTGCCCCCCACCTCTGTCTCAAATAAATAAATAAAACCTTTAAATAAAATAAAATCCAGTATTATTGCAGTTTTAGTTTGTAACTCCACTTTGAATTTTCTTTTATCTCTGAAAGACAAGTGTATAAAAATGATCATAAATCTGTTTTTGGGGACACAATGTATACAGATGTAATTTGTGACATCAATAACATAAGGAGGAGTGATGAAGATGGATCTGAGTAGTTTTGTATGTGGTTGAAATTGACATCAGCTCAAATTAGATTGTTACATCTGCAGTATGCTGTAAGTAATTCCCATGGTAATTACAAACAAAATGTAAACATATGCAAAGGAAATGAGAAGGGATTCAAAACATGTCACTACAAAAAAAAAATCAAGTAAACACAGAAAAAGGCTTTAACAGAAGAAATGAGGAAGAAAAGACCTGTAAGACACAGAAAAAAATATATCGCAAAATGGCAGAAGTATTTCCTTGCTAATAATTATTTTTTTAAATATTTCATTTATTTATATGACAGAATGAGAGAGAGGAAGAGAGAGCGAGTGAGCACAAGCTGGAGGAGCAGCAGAGGGAGAGAAAGAAGCAGGCTTTCCACTGAGCAGGGAGCCCGATGTTGTGAGGCTTGATCCCAGGACCCTGGGATCAAGACCTGGGTCAAAGGCAGCTACTTAACCAACTGAGTGACCCAGATCCCCTTCCTTGTTGGTAATTACCTTAAACGTAAATGGATTAAACTCTCCAAAGGCATACATTGTGCTACACAATAAAGAAGGACTGGATAAAAATCTGCCATACAGTTATTACAGTATGTCTCTAGTCTTACACTGCAAAGATCCTAAGAAAGAAAATAAAATGTAACTATTAGAAATGTGATAAAACATTAAAATTAAAGATATATTTTTTAGAAAAAGCATAGGTTGACAGATGGGACAAAATAGATACAAGCTATATTCTATCTCAAAGTACTCACTTTAGATTTAAAGATGCAAATAGGTTGAAAGTGAAAGAATGGGAAAAAATCCCATACAAATAATAAACAGTATGCAAAGTAAACTTTAAGTCAAAAGCTGTTATAAGAGACAAAAAAAGTTCACAAAGATGATATGCAATTATAAATATATATGAACCAAGTATCAGAGCCCCAAAATATATAAAGCCAATGCTGACAGATCGAAGATAGAAATAGAAAGCTCTACAGTAACAGACTTTAATATCCCATTTTCAATAATAGATGGGGCATCAGACAGAAGATCAATAAGTTAATATAGGAATTAAACCACAGAAAAGACCAACCAGATCTAATAGCTATGTACAGAACACTTCACTAACAGCAGAATACACATTTTTCTTAAGTGTACATGGAACATTCTCCAGGATAGACCAGATGTTAAACTACAAAATAAGTATTAATAAATTTTAAAAGATTGAAGTCATACAAACACCTTTTCTGATCATAATGGAATAGAACTAAAACTCAGTGACAGAAGGAAAACTGAAAAATCTGCAAATATATGGAAACTAAATAACATACTTTTAAACGATAAGTGGATCAAGAAAGAAATCACAAAGGAAACTAGAAAATACTGAGATGAATGAAAAGAAAACCATGATACTCTGAAACTTATGGGATGCAGTGAAAGAAGTATTTAAAGTGAAGTTTTTACAGGGCACCTGGGTAGCTCAGTCAATTGTGTCTGACTTCTGCTCAGGTCATGATCTCAGGGTCCTGCAATGAAGCCCCACATCGGGCTCCTCACTCAGCCAGGAATCTGCTTCTCTCCCTCTCCCTCTGCCCCTCACCTGCTCTCTCTTTCTGTCTCTGTCTCACAAATAAATAAAATCTTTAAAATAATAAAAGGGAAATGTATAGTATTAAACATATAAGTCAGAAAAGAAGACAGATCTCAAGTCAATAACCTAACTGCACACCATTAGGAACTAGAAAAAGAAGAGCAAACTAACCCCAAAACTAGCAGAAGGAAAGAAATAATAAAGATTAGATCAGAGGTAAATAAAATAGAGAATAAGACAAACAATGGAGAAAATCAGCAAAATCAAAGTTTGGCTATTTGAAAAGATCAACAACATTGACAAAGTTTTAGCTAGACTGACTAAGAAAAAAAAAGAAAGTAGACCCCAATGATAAAAAATCAAAAATGAAAGTGGGACTATTACTACTGATTTTACAGAAATAAAAAGAATTATAAGAGAATACCATGAATAATCATAAGCCAACAAACTTGGATAACCTAGATGAATTACGCAAATTCTTAGAAACACATATATGCCAAAATGGAATTATGAAAGAATCAAACATCTGATCAGACCTATAACTAACTGGAGATGCAATCAGTAATCAGAACCTCCCAACAAATAAAAACCCCAGACCGGATGGCTGCACTGGTGCATTAGGCCAAACATTAAAAGAAGAAGTAACACCAATCCTTCTCAAACTCTTCCAAAAACTGAAGAGAGGGGAACATTTCCTAAGTCATTCCAGAAGGTCAGCACTACCCTGACACCAAACCTAGACAGAGATACTACAGTAAAAGAAAACTACAAGCCAATATTTTTTATAAATATGGATGCAAAATCTTCAACAAAATACTGGCAAATTGAGTTCAACAGCATATTTAAAATGTTACATACAACGAGTAAGTGAGATTTGTTCCTGGATTACAAGGATGGTACAACCTATGAAAATCAATCAGTATAATGCACTACATAAATAGAATAAAGGGTGAAAAACAAAATCATTTCAGTTGAAGCAGAAAAAGTATTTGACAAAATGCAAAATCCTTTCATGATAAAAATACTCAATAAACTGTGAGTTGAAAGAAACTTCTTCCACATGACAAAGGTCATATATGAAAAACCATCAGCTAACATTATGGTGAGAGGCTGAAAGCATTTTTCTAAGATCAGGAACAAGGCAAGAATGTCTACTCTCACCACTTCTGTTCAACATCTTATTGGAAGTTCCAGACAGAGCAATTAACCAAGAAGAAAAAAGGGCATTTAAACTGGAAAGCAAAAAGTACAATTATCTCTATTTCAGATGACTTGATTTTACATGTAGAAAACTCTAAAGATTACACACACACACACACACACACAACCTGTTAGAGCTAATATATAAATTCAGCAAAGTTACAAGACACAAGATTAACACTAAAAAAATCAGTTGCATTTCTATTCACCAACAATGAACAATCCAAAAAGTATATTAGAAAAATAATTGTGCTTATAAAAATATAAAAAATAATAAAATACATAGAAATACATTTAACCAAGGAGGCAAAAAAACTTTTATCCTGAAAATCACAAAACATTGCTAAGAGAAATAAGCAAAGACAAATAAATGGAAAGATATCCCATGTTTATGGGTTGGAAGATAATATTGACAAGATGACAATACTACCTAAAGGAAATTACAGATTCAATGCAATTGCTATCAAGATTTCAACAGTTTTCTTTACAGAAATGGAAAAACCTCTCCTAAAATTCATACAGAATCTCGGGGAGCCCCAAATGTCAAAACAACCTGAAAAAGAACAAAGTTGGATGACTCACAGTTCCTAATTTCAAAACTTTCTATAAAACCACTGAAATGACCACTGTGAAACATCAGCATAAGGACAGATACACAGATCGAGGGAAAAGAATAGGGAGGCTGGAAATAAATCCTTACATGTATGGTCAGTAGGTTTTCAACAAGCGTGCTGAGACCATTCATTGGGGTAAAGGACAGTCTTTCAACATAGGGGCTGGGAAAACTGGATATCCACATGCAAAAGTAAGAAACTGGACCCTTACTTTACACCATATGCAAAAATTAACTCAGAATGGATCAAGGACCTAAATGTAAGATCTAAAATGATAAAACTCTTAGAAGAAAACATAGAACAAAATCTTCACAACAATGAATTTGACAATGATTTCTTGGGTATGACACCAAAAACACAAGCCACAGAAACTGAGTAGCTAAATGGAACTACATTTAACTCAAAAACTTCTTGTTAAAGGAAACGATCAACAGAGTGAAAAGACAACCCGCAGAATGGGAGAAAATATTTCCAGATTATATACCTGATTAGGAATTTACATGCAAAATATAGAAAGAACTTGTACAACTCAACAGCAAAAGCAAATGCCAATGAACAGCGTACTTAGAGTGGTCAAAATAATACATTTCATGTCTTGAATATTTCACTATAATAAAGTCATGTAGCAACTTCTTCACCACTCCCCCTACTTTCACAGTCTTTCTTCCTCCCTTTTTAGTGCAATTTAAATGCTTCGATTGGTGTGTGGAATGAGGCAGCTTATAAATTAGGAAATAAATAAGAATTCTGTCTACAGGACCAGATTAATTATCCCAAAGTAAAGCCTTGGAAATGTTGTTATCCTATTTGTGATATTTCAGTGGTTCCCCACTGCCTACAGGGTAAAATCTAAGTTCTTTCTGATTTATAATCTGATTTCTGTTTATCCTTTCTCCACAAATCCCCACCGTTTCCACTGTGGCCAGAAATGTCCCCAACAGACACCTCCATGCTGCTGTCCTCCTCCTCTCCTGTCTTAGTCCTAATCCAGCCTCCTAAGGCATCTTGAACTCCATCTCTGTAAGAAGCCCTCCCTGAAATTCCTAACACTGACAAGTCATTTCTTCCCGTAACAGCACGAGTGAGTTCTGTCTGCATTGCCATGGTTTAGCCCTTCACACAGACTTCCTGGCTGGACTTTGAGTACCGTGCCCTGTACATTTGTATTTCCCACACTTCCTAACTTTGCATCTTGCTATCTGACCACCTGGCTTCCAGAGATGTTTTTACAGTGGCCTTTCTGGGAATGTCCTTCGCAAAATTTCAAAACAAGGAGACTGAGGTAGATGATAATGAAGATCTCTTGAGTTCTAAGGGTCCACGCTTGTTTGCATGAAAAACAGGTCAAGGCCGTAATCCACCCGAGCTCCTCATCTTTGTTTAAACCAGAGCATCCTGAGCAGGTCTAAGTGGGAGGTGAGTTCTCATGTCTTGCGGGCTACCACTTAGCCCACAGGCTATGGACTAATAATATCTTCTCACCGGACCCTACCTCTTTCTTCCCTAGTGTAATCTTTTTCCAAAGTTCTTTAGGGGTATTTCTGTAGACATTGCTCAAAAACAAATTCTAAAGACTTTACAATTGGTGTTGGGGACTTTAGGGTGGCCTTTGTGAGTCCTGCTTCCTGGTGTCCCTGACCTTGCATAATCACCCCATATTTGTAAGTGGTACCTGTGCTTCTGATAGAATATGACAAAAGTAGTGGACAGTCACTCCCATGATTAGGTTATATTACATAAGACTCAACAAACTGGGGCTAGACACTCTCCTTATGAGCTTAAGGAACGATGCACCCATGTTGGAGAAGCTCACCTGGGGAACTGTGGACAGCCTCTAGGACCCAAGGGTGGCCTCTAGCCAACAGCCTGCACAGAGCTGTTGGCTATCCAGTCACAGGAGTGCCTTCTGCCAACAACCTGAATGAGCCTGGAGGAAGAATCTTCCCCACTTGAGCATTCCAATGAGAATGCGCCTCAGCCACCACCTTGACTACAGCCTTGTGAAACAGAGCACTCAGTCCAGACTCAGGACCCACCAAAACCAACATGATAAATGCGTGTTGTTTTAAGCCATTAAGCTTGTGGTAATTTGGTGTGTAACATAAGAAACTAATACAGGGGCGACTGGGTGGCTCAGTTGTTAAGCGTCTGCCTTCGGCTCAGGGCGTGATCCTGGCATTCTGGGATCGAGCCCCACATTGGGCTCCTGGGAGGCTGCTTCTTCCTCTCCCACTCCCCCTGCTTGTGTTCCCTCTCTCGCTGGCTGTCTCTCTCTCTGTCGAATGAATAAATAAAATCTTAAAAAAAAAAAAAGAAACCAATACAGACTGGGTTTGGCTAATACACAGTAGCTGAGAAATGGAATGTCCTTAAAGAAATCTGACTGGACTTTCCAGCTTTACCTTGGAACCCAAGAACCCTGAGCAGGTGAGTTGCAATGGGCAATGTTCTCATGGTGTTTGCTTTCTAATCGTGAACTGATCTATCTAAAATTCAAGTGTGTGAACACATAGGAAGACAAACTGTGTTGATGGCTAGAGCCCAGCACGGCAGTTCCTGTAGAATGAGATATGATGAAAATCCAGATTCGGTCCCCCCTTTCCCCCCACAAACATGCTCGGGCACCAGTTTTCCAATAAAGTCTCTAGGGGTAATGTTATTGAGGAACAGTCTTAATTTCAGTCT
Source organism: Ailuropoda melanoleuca (assembly GCF_002007445.2). Taxonomy (NCBI): domain Eukaryota; kingdom Metazoa; phylum Chordata; class Mammalia; order Carnivora; family Ursidae; genus Ailuropoda; species Ailuropoda melanoleuca. The sequence continues at coordinate 27,814,835 of NC_048232.1, read as the reverse complement.
CAAATCAGTGATAAAAGCAGATAAAAATTTTCAAAATAAGTTGTCTTAATACCTTTAAGCAATTAAAACAAGATGCAATGTTTAATGAATTCTTGTTAGGCTTGCTTTTATGATTAGATAAGCACACTTTGTAATTAGCACAGTACTTGGTGATATTCAAATGGGAGCCTGAGATTTTCATTTTTTTAAGATAGACTACACATTATCACAGTCTTTTTAAATTATTAGTTTGTGTTTCAAGAGACAGATATGGCCCAATGGTGGGCCCTCTCTAAATAGTCAAAGAAGTTGGATACAAATGATCAAATTTCTAGTTTGCTGGAAGGACAGACGCGAACCCCACTGTGCCTCCCGGCAGCCTCGGCAACGCCGCCAGGGGTCACAGGGGAGGGAAGGGCGTGAGTGTGTTCTCTGTCTGGAGCCAGGAAGGAGCACTGCCAGCCTTGGGCTGCCCGTCTCGATAGAAGCTAACATTTCCTCTTTCTTCCCTTGGAAAGCCTTCCACGAGCAGCCCCACAGTCCACGTGGGGTGGAGGTAGGACTTGGGGGTACCATATGGCCTTAGGTTAATCAGAGCCTTTCCAAGAGAGTCTTGAAGTTTGACACAAAACCCAAGTCAGTCAGAAAATGTTGGCAGTTGGGGTTACGAGGTCCCTGTTCCTTGACTAAGACTGGTGAGGGAGGGCGATGCTGGGCTCTGGGTCCTGGTTTGTTTGTCTGATGGATGAGAACGCTTCCCCTCCCTTCTTTCACTGTCACTGCAGAAACCACAGATACAGCGCAGAGTGCCCCACACTGCCGCCTCGAGCAGGGAGCACAACTTTGCCCTGTAGCAGCAAGTCAGCACCATTCCTTGGAAGAGTTCATGTCTTCCCCACGGCAGGGGTGAATTACAGCCGAGAGAGGAGCCAAAGCTCAGTTTTTGCCAAAACTCACTGTAGGATTGCCTTTCCTTCCAGAAGGTCTGACCTCCAAGGCCAAGGCAGGGAAGGGGTGGTAAAATGCCGCACTCTGAGAAGCAAGGGAAGGGAGTTGCTGCCCCATCTAGACTCGCACTGGGAGGACAGAGGGGCCCATTCCTGCCCAGGACTCTTCCAGAGCCTGTTCTCGGCCTCCAGGCATTACTGAGGTCACCGAGCCTCTGTTCCAAGGAGGTGCCGCAGCGGGAAGTGAAAGCAGCCCAGCTCAGGGCCAGGTACTACTCCAGCAGAGAGACTCCGGCGCCCTCGGTGCCCGTGCTGGCCGTGTGACCCCGCAGTGGATCTCTGCACAGCTCCCGGCTGCCGGCTTCTCTCTGTTCCCCGCTGGCATGTCAAGTTCCTGGGTGTCCCCCTGAATCCCCGAGTGTGGCATCACGGCAGGATCTCTGATGATAAGGGTAGGAGTCTAGTTTTCCATTTCTCACATTCGGGAGGATTTATTTGGCTGCATGTGAAAGAGATCCCAAATAACGATGGCTGAAACAAGATCAGGTTTCTTTCCCCCTGCGGTCAAAGTCTGGATGAAGGCATTTAGGGGCAGTATGGGTGGTCCCCAAATCAGGCTCTCCCGGCCACCTGCTCAGCCATCTGGGCGCGGTTCTGTGCCCCCAGGTCCAAGGTGAGTCAATGTCCCCAGAGCAGGATGGAAGACACCAGGAGGGGCATGACACTTTCTTTAAGGGATCTTGTCCCAGATGTTGCACACTTCCCTTCTTCACACTCCATTGGCTACAGGAAGGCGGAGAAATGTGGCCACAAACGTAGCTGAATATTGACAGGGCTATTACTGTGGCATAAAAAGCGAATGATTAGTGAGGGGACAGCAAACAGCCTCTGACACATATTTTTGATCAAACTTTCTACTATATCAATTTTTTAAAATTTCAAAATACTTGTGATACAAAGTATTTTGATAACAAATCAAGTGATACAAAGATATGTAAAGAAAGATTTCTGTGGCCCCCCCGCCCCCCGCACACCTGGAACTCATATGAACAGTTAGATGTGCATTCTTTCACGCCTTTCTTGGGCGTCATTAATAAATATGCAAAGCTTTCTGTCTCCTTGCCCACTTTCAATTTTTTAAAATGAGATCATTCTATACACAATACTTTCTACAATTTGCTTGTTTCCAATGCATAATGAATCGGTTTATTGGTAACTATGTGCAGCTCTAAACTGTTCTTTTTAATAACTGCATATCTCATAGTATGGATTTGCTAGTTGGAGGCACTCTAATTTCTTCTACCACTCCCAAGTGGGAAATATAGCTTATTTCCTTTTATTGTCACTTTAAATAATGTTGCAAGAAACAACCTTGCACACACATCCTTAGGTATTTCTTTTTGTAGGATACCTAATGAAAGGATATGGGCAATTAAAATTGCAATGGATTCTATCCGGTCACTTTATGGAAAGATTGTTATAATTTACAGGCTGGTGGGTCACAGATGAGAGTGATGAGGGGCCTGACAGCATTCCCCCTTGCTGTTGGAAGGAAGAGGAGAGAGGGGGAGAAGGATGGAGAGCAGATAACATGATTCCCAGGAACAGGTTGCCTGGTCCAGTAGCCGAGAAAGTGCTTCGTTCCCCCTGCTCTGGGGAAACAAGTGAGGAGGGGAAACAATCGAGGAGGACACCTCCTATTTTGCCGAGAAGCAGGTGGAATCCCAGTGCCTGCCGCACAGCAAGCCGCCCTGGCCTGGGGAGGACTGTAATGAAGATTAATAGTGTGAGGAGAATGGGTCTGGTTGCCCTGGTACACGAACCCTTGCAGCCCGGTGGCCAGGCTGGGGTGGCGGCACCTGGGAGACATCTCAGCCCGCAGGCAGACAGGGCACTAAGCCTGCAGCCAGGGCTCTCAGAGCCCTCGTTCATGGGCCGTGCTTACAAAGCCAATTCCCCATGGTTCAGACAAGGAAACCAAGGCTCACGGAGAACATGTCTCGGCCAAGTTCGTGGAGGAAGGCTGCCGGCGGGACGGGGGGCGGAAGGTGGCAGGGGACTAGAACCCATGGCCAGGACCCCCGAACCATTTCCATTGCCCACAGTCCTGCACTTGGCCAGCATCTCTGGGGTTTTTTGGCTTGGGTTGTCTTGGTTGGTTCCAGTTTGCAGCCTGGAGAAGCTCATGGGGCGGCCACACGGGCTTGCAATTTGTGGGCACATGAAGGTGGGGGAGGGTGGAGGGTGGAGGAGGGCTTTGCAGGGTTTGGGGCGGCTGCGAGCCGGCCACAGCTAGGGGTGGAGAAGCAGGAGCTGCTCCCTCCTGCTCTCCTCTCCCTGGTCCATCTTGTCAGCATGCTAGACACAGGGAAGGTGCCAGGTCTGACCAGATGGCAAGTATCATCCACCACCCAGCTGGCCAAGGCAGGGGAAGGCTGGCATGTCTGGAGCCCTCAGCCCCATTTAGAGATCGGGGACTGAGAACGAAAACCCTCTAGCTGGGGGAGTGCTGAGCCTGGAACTGACTCACCCCTCAAACCCTTGCCTTCCCCTCCAGTGCCACGGGTGCCCCCGTTTCCCCTTCGCAGAAACCTGGCGCTCACCCCCACCTGTATCCCTTCTGTCTCAGCAGGGAAAGGGGAAGGATGTTGGGGAAGACAGGCTAATTCTTGTCTGTGCTCAGCACTTTGCAGGGCATCCTGTTTTTCTGTTGGGGTGTTCAGCCCAGGGGCCGGGAGGGTTGGTGCCGAACAATGTCAGATCAGCCCCTGGCAGGCAGCCACACCCCTCCAGAAATCACTTCCCTTCCTGGATTCCTGGAATCTCCACTTCCGAGGTTCCTACCTCCTGGAAGGATGCGGTGACCCCCCACCCCGCCTCCCCCACACTTACAGTTGCATCCCGGACATATGGCACAAACTGACCATTATCCAAGCAATTTTACTCACAGCCAACAAGAGAAAATGACCCACACGGTTGGAGAGGGCAGGGCAGTTTCTTTCATCTCGAGGGGTCCTGCGCATCTCGTGTCTTCTAGTGAAATGGCTGCTGTCATTGTGCACAGACAAATCAAAGTTATTAACTCCAAATAACCTCAATTCAAGCACCTGCCTTCCTCGCGTGGGCCTGTCGGCTCTCACTGGTTGCAGGGAAGATCGTCAGCCTTGTTCAGCCCGGGTGGGCCAGCCTGCAGAGCCACATCCGGGAGCCAGCCCCAAAGCCCTTGGGTCTCACCTTTTTATCTGCCTGTGACTCGCGCTGCCTGGGGACACCTCATTCCCATCGACCTACCCTTTGTAGGAGCTTATATTTAGCTGTTGTTTTTCTCACATTTTGAGAAGTGCTGACTTTGTGCCCGTCAGGGGGAAGCCGGAGGCCAGAAGCCGTCTTGTATGTTTTGCTGAGCAACTCAGAAAGCTGTTGTATCTAAGGATATTCTGAATTCGGAAGAGGAGGGTAGTCCTGGATCGTTGTGGGGCGAGAGCAGCAGGTATCTTGTCCTTCCGGGTGACTGGAGTCCGAGCTCCCTGAAGGGCAGCGACTGTGTCTTATTTCTGAACCCCCAGCACTTATCAGCGCCTGGCCCAGAAAGTGCTAGATAAATATTGCTGGGCAAATGTAGAGACACCGTGAGCTCCCAGGCCACAGGCCAGAAATAACTGTGCCCAAGAACCCGAAGTCTTTTGTGATCGGGGATCCAAGAGTGGCTGGAGCTCAGGCAGAAGGGGTCCCCACTGCACCGCATCTGCCCCTGGGGCAGGTTTTTGGAGGACTTGGGAGCATTAGCTGCGTGGTTGTTCCCTGGCTTCCTGGGGCAAGGCCAGTAACTATGAGAAGCCTGAGCGTTGTCCCAGGGGAACAGCTGTGGCCTGTGGAAGTCCCACGTGCTCTGGGGCAGGGGGCTGGGAGCCCTGCAGCCTGGGAGCTCTCTGGGGCTCTTCATATCTGCCGCACCACGCTTCTGCTCATGGCAATCCACTGGCTGGCCCTAGCAACCGTCACCAAGATAAACAAACATCAGAGGACGCCGGGATCACAGCTCGTTCTCTTTTGGGGATGGCCCTGAGGGAGACATGTCGGCCCCCCAGATGGTCTCATGGGGGTGGGTAGAGGCAGGGAGCCCACAAAGGACCCTCGGGATTGCTGCACACCACGGAGATGAGCACAGCCATTTGTTACGTGTAATTAAATTGAGCTAATTTCATTCTGTGGCTCAGAGCCGGAGAATCAGGGTTCTCAAAAAATGTTATTATCTTATCTCATTTTGTGTAAATGTCATCATGGAGCAGCTGGAACGGGAAGAAAGGACATTTTTGAGATGTTCCTGGTCCCCTAAATGGATTGCGTTCTGTTCCTTCGGCATTAAAGTCAGTCTGATGCCAAAGCCTCCAGGAGCTGATGTAGATGAAATGTTACATTTATATAATCATTCCACAGACGGACAGGAAAGTGCTTTTTCTGGATAAATCTCAGAACTGAGTGAGGGAAGCTGAGAGATCAGAGGATCGCAAGCCCCCTGGGGCCCCTGGCATCTCTGCTCCCGAACCAGCTACAGCCACTCGTTTTTTCTAGGTTTGCCCCAGAGGGGAAATGACTGAAAGAAATGGAGAAATAAACCCGGGCAGCCAAGTTCCCCTTTTAGTCATCATCCTCCAGTGGCTCTGTGAAAGTAGGCAGCCCTCAGGGACGTGGCTGGAAAAAAGTCAGTGGACAAAAATGACTAACAACATGATTCTTTTCAACATAAAGATATGGCAAAACATGACTATGCTGTGAAAGGTCATGACTGGAGGGAATCAGTCAACTCGCTCAAAGAGCTCGAGGGAAAAGGCCTACCTAAACAAAAACAAGGTGGAGAGTCTCCTTTCAGGGGGCTAAGAACCTTCTGGGCCTTCCCGCCTTGCAGCCCTGGCATGAGGGATATGGGCAGGTGCCCACAGCCTCCCTGCCTTCCTTCATTGACCACACCCTTGGCCTCAACCCCTTTTAGAAGTCTCCTCTCCTCGATGGCCCTGCCACCTCAGCCAGAGCTCAGCCAGACCCCTGTGATGGCCTCCTCAGAGCCTCCTGCGCTTGGCTTGTCTGGCCTCAGGCTCTCCACAGAGATGCCGCTTCCTTCAGTGCTGGGATGTCGGGAGATCGGTCCCCTTGGTGATGGTCTGTCTGTGATTGGAGACGGACAAGGGGACTGTGTGCTGTGTTCCTGCGCTCTGAGAGTGGTGGCCGCCCTGCTGTCCTCCATGGCTGCCGGCAGCCATGATGGACTGGTTTCTGATGTTGCTGTGCCAGTAAGATCAGTGACAGATTCGAATCTGAGGGCTGAACGAGCCAACAGGAAAATATCCCTGGCTCCTTAAGGAGGCATCTCAGATGCTGAGGACCACCCGAGTCCTTTTTGTGATGTGCTTCCAATTTCTCCACAGTGTCACGCCAGCCCTTGAGATGGCCACGTGCTCGTGTCAGTGGGAAGACGGCCTGTCGACACCCAGTCCCTTTCTCCTGCTGTGTTGCCAGCTCCTCGTCTGCCGAGTCACCAAGCTGCTGGCCTCTCTGAGTCTGGATTTTGCAGAAACATACAGCCTGGGTCTGGGAGGGACCTCAGAAAATAGTTTATATTTCTGTCATGCTACTAATTTTAATTGCTTTCGGATACATGTTCTCATTTCCTGATAAAGACTGTCCTCCTTCCCATGCAGAGCACAGATGAGACACTGAGTCTGGAGAGGTTAAGTGGCCTGTTGAAGGTCATGCTGTCCCTACTCAGTGCCCACCTTGGAGTTTCGAATCTCAGAGCCTCCTTATTCACTTCCTGCTTGGACTCCCCACAGCCTCTGGTGTTGAGTGACCACATCACAGCCTGGTGTGTGCAGAGGCCCTGATGCCCGGGGCCCTTCGAACCCTCCCCGTGGACGAACCCTTCTGCAGGGCTGTGGCCCTCATCTCAGTAAGCTGTGTGCTCTGGACTTCCACCCCGAACAGTGTCAGTCAGGAGGATGAGATGCCCAGGACCGGGCCGCTCAGTGAGAATCTAAGGGCAAAGGAAGTTCCTGGGGATTCTCCACCATGGTGTCCACAAACTCCAGATTCAGCTTGTTGCTCCCAGGCAGATCCTGACGGCCCCTCGGCTGCTGGAGGTCTGCCCTGCATTTAGTTCAGCCTCCACAAGCGTCTCAGCTGCCCCCCCGCCTTCAGGTGGGCTACTCCTGAGTCATGACAGGCAGACTGGTCTGACCTAGTTTTTAAGACTGGCTCAGTGAGGAGGTCCTTTCATCTGAGGACACATGGACCAAAGACACCGGTTTGTGGCGCTGTTTCCAGATGCCATTCCTAGCAGGCTGTCCAGGCGCAGGGGGACAGAGAGTAAGTCCAGCCTGGCTATGTCGTGCCCATTTTCTGAGATGGCACCGGATGGAGCAGCTCCGGGAGCCTGGCCTGGGGGGAGTGGGGAGCCTCCGCCAGGGCAGGAGGAGGTGGGGGATGGAGAGGGGCATTTTAGGCCAGGGGATGAGGCATTTGGGGCCTGCCGTGCTGGAGAGGCTACGGACCCTGGGGAGGGGCAGGCAGGAGAGCCAGCAGGAGCCTCAGACGTGGCTTGGAGGTTTGCACTTCATCCCGACGGAGCCCCTGAGCAGTGACCTCCAGGCCATTTGTCCTTCACACTGAGCTGTGGCTCAGCAGGAGGCAGTGAGGGTCCTGTGACAGATCTCTGGCCAAGTGCCGAGACACAAGCCTTCCCTCTAGACTGAAAACACGTGGGAGAAGCCATTGTTGCTCCTCCAAAGCAAGACGCCTTTGCCCATAAGAAGCCTCCCCTGCCTCCTCCCCACCTAAATCCCACCCCTGCAATTTGGGATCTGAGAGGCTTCGACTTGAGCTAAGGCTTCTTTCCCTAGTAAAGAGTGGGTCCAGGAGAAGACCCTTCGCTTTCATGAGGCTCTGCCACTTGTTATGGAAGAGTTTGCCTGAGACTTTGCAAGAGAGCCCCCACACAGTGAGTATGGGAAAGCACCAGGGTGCTGGATACACTTATGGCAGGGGTGGGGTGCTGGGGGGGGAGGGGGGTTACAGTGGAAGAGAGGAAAGAAAGGGCCTTAAGCTCCATTAGCTTCTCAATCTGTCTGGGCAGACGCGCTCGGAGTGGGGCATCTCTCGTTAGGCCTGGCAGAGGTGGGATGGGATGACTCCGGATCTTCCGCTAGGCCTGTCTACAGGCCCGGTTTGAAACCCCCAAGGGAAGAAGTTGTTTCAAGGAAAGTGTACAGACAGTCCTCAGCTTAGAACCAGGGTATACTCTGAACACTCAGTATTAATTTGGTTATTTTCTGGAGGGAACAGTGCCCCGCTTGGTGGTAATTTAGGGTCTTGGGTTAGCCCCCAAGAGTTTGACTGCCCCATGAGGTGGCTGGGTACAGTACCAATAGCAGTTGTGGTTCCCAAGCTTTCCTTCGGAGCTCCGCTCTGATTCGCTCTGAGAGAAGGGGGGGAGGGGGAGAAAGAAAGGACAGCCTCTTGAGTATGAGTATGAGTGTGTGTGAGTGTGTGCGCAGTAGGGAGTGGGTTGAAGGGGGTACGGGGACGAGGGAAGCCACGTAGCCACAACAATCTTTGGGGCGTGCTCCAGGGAGGGACAGGACTCAGTGAGGCAGAGGTGGACGCTAACCAGAAGGCACAGGGCAGCACTCGGATCCGCCGGAGACATGCACGTGCCCTTCATGTTTCAGGATTTGACATCCCATCAAAGCCTGATGATTTTTTCTATTTGTTTTAATTGAGGTATAATTCACATATAGTAAAATCAACTCCTTCAGTGGGCAGTTCTGTGAGCTTTGGCATAATGTATATAGTTGGGGAACAACCATCCCAATCAACATTCTGGCACCCCTCCCTGACCTCCACATTTCCCTGAGCTCCTTCTCCCCACCACCAGCTCCTAGAAACTACTGATTCATTTCTATTTTTTTTTAAGATTTTATTTATTTATTTGACAGAGATAGAGACAGCCAGCGAGAGAGGGAACACAAGCAGGGGGGAGTGGGAGAGGAAGAAGCAGGTTCACAGCGGAGGAGACTGATGTGGGGCTCGATCCCATAACGCCGGGATCACGCCCTGAGCCAAAGACGGACGCTTAACCGCTGTGCCACCCAGGCGCCCCTGCTGATTCATTTCTGTTCCTATCATTCCCATCTCCTCTAGGAGGTCATATAAATGGAATCATCAGCTTTTGAGTCTGGCCTCTTTCAGTTAGCAGAATGCATTTGAGATTCATTTGCGTTGTTCCCTCTTGTTTATCTTTTCCACCATCGAGAGATTTTTGGCAATCACCAGTAAAGCTTCTAGAAACCGTTGCATACAAGATTTAGTGTGAGCAGAGTTTTCATTTCATTTGTAAATTCTCGGGAGTGAGAAGACTGGGTGTTACTGGTAAGAGCATGTGTATCTTTATAAGAAACTGCCAAACTGTTTTCCAGGGTAGCTGGAAACCCACAGTTGGTATGAGATTTCCAGCTGCTCCCTGTCCTTGTCAACACTTGCTTTTGTCAAGTTCTGGGCTTTTCCCTCCATTTGAATAAGTATGCAGTGGTACTTCGCATTTTTTCATGACTTTGGCATCTCCCTAACGACTAGTGATGTGAAGCACGTTTGCGTGGGTTTATTTGTCATCTGCGTATTTCCTCTGATAAAGCATCTGTTTGGATACATCATCTATACTTTATAATTGGGTTGTTTTGTGAGTTCTGAGTTCTTCCAATATTTTCTGCACCCGTCCTTCATCAGATACATGATTTGCAAGCATTTTCTCCCAGTTATGTCTTGTCTTCTCATTTTCTTAGTGATGTCTTTTAAAGAGCAAAAGCTTTAATTTTTACAAAATCCAATTTATCCATTCTTTCGTTTTTGGATTGGCCTTTTATTATCATCTTGGAGACATTTTGATCTATGCCAACATCACAAATATTTTTGCCTGTGTTTGCTTCTGGAAGTGTATAGTCTTAGGTTACACTCCTTTAGGCCCTCATGATCTTTCAGATGCATTCAACAATTACTTAGTGAAGATGGAGGAAGATCCACTTTCTTTTAACAAAATTGTCTACAGTAACAGTCATTTAAAAAACATACAGACCAAAGGCTCAAGCCTGTGTCCTGTAATGACAGGGCAAGTCCACTTATAGCTTACCTGTCACACTTGGCTGCAGCCAGGCTTCAAGCTCACAGGCAAAAGCTGAGTTCATCACGTTCAGTTTATGACACACTTTTCTCATCAGTCCATGGGAAAGCCTCTTGTTAAACTTTTCTCCTCCCTCGTCCACAGTCCTAATTCCCAATCTTGCATTTGTCATAGACATGCACTCTACTGTATTTGATATGCCCACAGACATACAGTGTGTTTATAAAGTCTGGGTACATCATAAAATTCACATGATAAATGGTTTATTGATATTGAGAATTTAAAAATGCTTTATTGATAAAAAAAAATCGGTGTGTGATCCCTCCTTAGCAAATGCATAGTTCAGTGTAGAAACTCAAGGAATGCATCAACACAGCGTTTTATCCATCCCTGCACATGTGTCTATCATGTGCTGGTTCTGATGACCTGTGCCTCTGATTTATACTCAATAAACTTGCACCTTTATTATACCCCAGGAGAAATAATCGGGGGGTTTTGATATACAGAAAAATAAAACATTATTCATGTTTTCAGGTTTTAGTGCCACTGTATAGATGCATCTTTATAAAATAGGCAATACTGTGTGTATTTTTGATTCTATTTCTTTTTTTTCCCACTCAGCGCTGTTTTTAAGACCTCCTCCAGTCGCGGTAGGCAGATCGATTTTGTATCTTCTAATATTGCACAGCATTAAACAATATGCCTCCTGCATAGTTTCTTGCTTATTCTCATAGAAATCAACACAGATTTCTGAGCTTCCTGAGACCGTAAACAACGTTGTGAACTCTTTCCTACCCACCACCAGGAAAGACCTCTATGAGAATTTCTCTGGGTTATGTACTCAGAGGTGGGACTGCTGGGTCACTAATATGGGCGTACTTAACCTGAGTACATATTGGCAGGATGGCTGGGCTGGTTTACTTTCCCATTGACAGTATATGAGGTTTCCTGTTTCTGCATTTTGTTTTTTTCATGTTCTTACTCTCGTTTGATTTGATCTGTTTTAACATTACCCCCCTTGTCTGGTGAATGCTCTTTTTGTTTACATTCGCATTTTTTTGATTGAGAGTTTGTGCATCTCTTCATATTTTTCCTAGTCATTTGGATTTCCCATTTATAAAGTGCCCATTCATATCCATTTCTGAACTTTTCTATAGGGTTTTCTGTTGTTTTTTCTTATTGATTTCCAGGGATTTCTTGCACATTCTGGGCATCAATCTCCTATCATGGTTTTAGATAGAGAAAATATCTTTCCCTAGTCTGTTATATGTGAATTAACTCTGATTGTTACCTCTTATGATAAAGAAATCTTTAACTCTACGTAGTCAAATATTTTAATTTTTTTTAACTTTATGCTTCATTCTTTTCAGGTCTTGTTGAAGTAGTCCTTTTCTGCCCCTAAATCAGAGATACTCTTCTGCATTTTCTTCCATTAGCCTTATAGTTTTTCCCAGAAAATTCAATGGTCTTTAATTCCTCTGGATCAATTTTTACAAGTCATATAAATAGGAATTTAATTTTATTTTTCCATATGGTGATTCAATTTACTCAGTACCACCTACTAAACAATCTGCCCTCTTCCCATTAACTTGTGGTGCCAACTTTATTATATACCAAATGCATACACATACACACTGTTAAAAGAAAACTAAGGCATATTAACATTTTTAGGTTTATTTGAGCAAAAATCGATTTGAATAGGGCAGCACCACGCCAGAAGAGGTTAGGGGCAGTCTCCTGATAGGAGCTGGGAGAAGGGCATAGGTTTAGAAGCAAAGAATGGAAATTATTTGATCAGCTGTAGCTTAAAGCCTAGTTGGCTCTTTGTGATTGGTTGTCCCTAGCATTTCAATTTCATGACCCCGAGGTATTTATAAGCTTAGGTTTTGGTTGCTTCAGTAGGCTGCTAGGGCATCAGATCCACCTCAGCCGAATGGCCTCCGTGTTTAACCAATAGAACAATACACACACAGTCAATTCTCATAACTCACTGTAGTTATCTTCTGTTGCTAAATTAGTGAATAGTGCTAAACTGACCCAGAATTGGTGAACAGGGAACCATTGTTCCTAGGGGAATCCAAGGTCAAGTTTCTTTGAGCCTCTGACCACAAGGTTTTCATCAACCAGTCCACACAGAACCTGGTTTTGTAGGTGTTTCTGTTTAGAGACAACTTGTTTAAGAGATATTTCTCACAAATAATTAAATTCTCTGTCTTTGAATGATTTAAAGCCAGGGGCTTTGGAGGCCACTCACATTCTATAGGTTCATTTGCCAACATCCTTGTAAAACAGGGCAGTCTCATCAGCATTGAGCACCTGCTCTTCCACGTAGAACTCTTTTCCTGCATAACACTTAGCAGCTATTTTAAAAATTCTTCTGCAGCCTCTTGGCCGGCAGAACCAATTTCCCTGCAAGTTACACATTTTTCGGACTGTATTGCTTTTTGAAACTTGCAAGCCAGCCAGCACCTGCCAAGGAGGATTTAGCATCCCCTGCCCCTGGGTAAAATGTGATAGCAAACGTTTTTGGCTTTAGTGGCTCACAACCGTGCTCTCTGCTGTGCTTCTCTTACAGGTGTTCATCTAGCAAGTCCGCAAATGCAGCTGCTGTCCCCTCCGCCATCGCGTCATCACGCACTCCGGATGTTACTGTGGCGTATTCCCGGGCAACCTCACGTACAGATTAGCAAACTTCCTTTTTCTTTTTGTGGACATATTGCATTATTGGATCCTTAACATTGAACTCATCATAGTCAACAGCACGTTCAAAAATATCTGGAAAAAATTTATCAAAAAGATGTATTTTTTTCCATAAGGCACATCACAGCTTTCTTGCTTAGGAACACTAGACAATACTTCAGCACTATGCCTGCAGACCATTTTAAACATTGAAATCAACAACAACAAAAAACCCTCACAGAAATGTGAAAAATGTGGCACTATACTGAATAGACCACAAAACATTTGTTACAGTATGAAAGCTGAAACAAGAAGACAGAGTGTTGCCTTTTTGCCTCAGCTCCGAACACGCGCATCCAATACTCACATTTTCCACCACTCTGCGCGTCTTCTCAGATGACCACTAAGACATTGTGAATATTGATATTACGGTTACAAATAAATTTTAGTGAGTAGGCAGATTTAAAAATATGGAATCCACAATTAATGATGGTCAATTACATTTGTTTCTGAGCCACTTTTCCTGCTCCCTTTGTCTATTGGCGTATACCTGTACCACTCCCTAAGTTTTATTAGTTGTTTTGGATTGTGTCAATGTCTAATAGAATGGATTTCTCAACTCTTTGTTCTTCTTTTTCTAAATTGACTTTTCTTTCTGTGCACTTTAGTTTTTCTGTAAACAATCTATAGTAGAATATTTGAACTCCTCAAATAATCCAGCTGGAATTTTATTAGGCATTCAATTTATAGATTAATTAGAGAATAATTGATTTTAATGTTAACTCATCCATCCAGGAACATAGTATATCTCACCATTTATTTGGATATTCTTTTGTATCAATTAATAATTTATCTTTTGCATGATTTACTATTCTAATTCCTATGTACATTATAGTCTTTGTAACTATTGTGAATTCTATCTTCTTTTCTATTTTATTTCTAAGTTGGCTATTGTAGGTGAGAACAAAATTAATTTTTGTGAGTTGATGTTTTACCTTTACAATATTGGTAGAATGCACCCATAATACCTGTCTTAGTTCAGGTTGCTATAATGAAAGTACCAGAGACTGGGTGGCATAAACAACAAACACTTATTTCTCACAGTGCTGGAGGCTGGGAAGTCCAAGATCAAGGTGCCAATAGATTCGCTGTCTGATGATATGCTTCCTGGTTCATGAACATCCATTTTCGTGCTGTACTCCCCACATGAAAGAAAGAGAGGGAGCTCTGTGGGAGTCTTTTTTATAAGGACACTAATCTCATCATGAAGGCTCTACCCTCATGACCTAACCACCTTCCAAAGACTCCACCTCCAAATACCATCATGCTGGGGATTAGGCATCAACATAAGAATTTTGGGAGGATACAAACACTCAATCCATAACAATACCCTTTGCGTCTGGGTGCTTTTTGGAAACTTTAATATCCCTAATAATTATTGGTCTACTCAATATTTCTTTCTCCTTAAACCACTTTTTTTTTGTATTTTATATCTTTCCAGAATTTATTCATTTTGTCTAGATTTTCTATGCTTGTTAAGGCTGGGTTCTTAATATTTTTACTTCTGTTATATCTCTGTTGTGTCATAGTTAATCCTCCCTTAATTCAGGATTTGATTTACATCATCTCTTTTTATCTTGGATAGTTGTGCCAGATGTATGTCTACCCAATTAGTCAGATTCATCTTCTAATTTGTTTGTATTGGCCAAAGCAGATCCAATTTTCTTTAAAAATCAGCAAAACCTTTCCCACTTTTTGATAATTCTTGTCCTCTTTTCAATTTTTGGGGGGACTTTTCCAAACCAGACAACTCCTTGGGAGTCATATTAAAGGGTTTAGAGTATGTAAGTTAAATGTAATTTCATATCATATATGATAGAAGAGAGAGACCAGATCCTTTTATCTGAGGGAGATTAGGATCTAGGGGAAATCAGGCTACTATCAAATGATCACGTAAAAACAAAAATTACACCTGTGGTGAGTTCTAAGGAGTGGAGAAAGGCTTTGAGAGCTAATACAAGGAGACTGACTCAGTGATGGCAGTCAAGGAAGGTTTCTCTTTGCAAACGATGAGACTTAATCTGGTGAAGAGGAGAAAGAACAGCATTTTATATGGTGTTGGGTGGGGAGGGGAGTGCAGCATGAACAAAAGTCCTAGCGCAGGGAGCCAGTGTGACTGAGCGAAGAGAAGAAAAATGAATACATCCAGGGATTCCTATAGTCAAGTCTGTAACAGTGGGGTTGGTTGTATGTTTAGAAAGAGTAGTGTTGAGTATGAGCACTAGGTTATAAACTAAAAGGGCCATGAATTACAGTTGGAAAAAAACCAAAAGACAAATCGAAAGATATAAATCTTATTTGCATCTGGAGAAGAAGTACAGAGACAGATTTTAATAAGTGAACGTACCCTCAGGAAGCACTTCTCCCTCACTGCAAGCGCCATAACAAATATTGTCTTTGGAAGACTTTGCAATTGTTCCTACATTGATTTGAAATAATTGAAACTCAAAATGTTGCAGTTTGAAATAAAAAATACTTTAAATTTAAAATGAGTCTTTGGGTGAAGGGGGTCAAAAGGTACAAACCTCCAGTTATAGGATAAATGTCATGGAGATGTAATGTACAGCATTATGGTTGTAGTTAATAATACCGTATTATGTATTTGAAAGTTGCTAAGAGTAAATCTTTTTGTGTGTGTGCATGAATAAACACTATTTTTTATGAAATTATTTTGTAGTGTAACTTTCAATTCCAGTATAGTTAATGCACTGTGTTTTATTAGTTTCAGGTGTATAATATAGTAGTGATTAAATAATTTCATACATCACCCAATACTCATGACAAATACATTCCTTAATCCCATCATTTATTTCACCTATCCCCTCACCCACCTTCCTGCTGGTAACCAACAGTTTGTTAAGGCAGTATGTCTTAGATGTTCTTATTACAAGAAAAAAAAATGGTTCTTTGGGATGATATAATCCAAGGGAACATGTTAGATCTGGAGTAAAATTTGTTCAGCTTTCCCATTACTTAATATTGAAAATTAATATATCTTCCATTTATAAAATAGCATTGGCCTTTCATTTAATTTGAATGCAAAGGTGCTGATTAGGAAATTTCCAATCTGCAACAACCAGTCTTATCCTAAGAGCACAAACTCAGCAGCAACACATGATGATGTTGCCCCTTGATTTATGGAGGAAGTGGTGTGCATGCATCGGCGCTTCTGTCTACGTCGTGCCATATACCAGCTTTTTGGTTGAAAGATGGTATCCACAAGCACTAAATATCTCAAGTGAATAAGCTTCAGGTTTGCTTAAAGGATACAAACTTCAGCTACCCCAAATATGTGAATATAGGCTGCAAATCTGAGCCAAGAAATTAGGAGGAAGTGATTTATAGCTTCTGTTCTGAAGAAGTTGAAAAAAATAATTTGCTCATCCTAATAGGGTTTTAATAGATTCTTTCCCATGACACTTATTGCAAGCTAGAACATTAAGCATGACAGAAGCCTTATTATGACTATGGATTTAGTAATGTGACAAACAAATCGCTTTGGTTATAAAACCTGAGATTGCTTCATTTGGTTTTGCAGCATATGGACTTCTTCTTGGCAAACGATTACACATGTAGCATGCTTCTAATTAAAACCAGGGATTCCTTTGTCACCATTTGTTCCATCAGTTCTGGGTGCAGAAACCTTCACAGCATTAGATGATAAATGCCAAATATCACAGTCTGCAGTGCAACTCTCCCACAACCTTCCTTCCTGACCCTGTCGCCCTTCAGGCTCTTATAGGAACCTTAGAGATAAACAGTTTTCATACTTTTCCCTGAATGTGACTTGCACCTTCCTGCCTCTGTAGTTTCTGAAATGCTGCCTGGAAAGTTCTTTTTCTTTCTTCCATCTTGGTCTACTGAAATCCTAGCAATTCTTTTAGAATCAGCTCATACGCCCCATGCCTCTTGGAAACTTTATGTGCTCTTTGTAATTATGTTTCCCAACCTCAGAACACCAATCTTAGGATCATAAGGACTCTATGATCATAAGGACTCTGCTCTTTGGAGCGTCACAAAGCAAAAGTTAACACCTTAAATGTTCTGAGAAGTCATACATTAAAGACATCTGTTAATTTTTGCTCAGCTCAGCACTTTCTAAACTTCTTTGACCATGGAATTCCTTCCCCCACCTCAAACAACATTCATTAATATCCCAGAGAGCACACTTTGTGAAATGTTTCCCTGCTATACTGTATTCCTTGTTCTCACATCCTTATTTATTCATTCATTCAGTTAAGATGGTCACACATGAATGGGTCAAACATGGAATCGGACTTGTCCTTAAGGAAGATTAATAGGGCAGCGTGTGAAGATGAATAGTCAAAAGAGAAAATCTATTTACTAAGTGTCTACTACATGCAGCACGTGCACAAAACACTTGCACACATCTTCTCATTTAATTCTCATGACAGAACATAGTAAATACATTTCACGAATGAAGAATCTGAGGAGTAATTCTCACATTCTGAGAGTTAAACTTCTGTCTATCTGACTGGGAGAAACCACAGGTTTCCTTGTGATGGGATAAGAGGTAACAAAGAGATTTGACTGTAAGAATGAGAGAAAGACCCAAATGACAGAGAAGCTGGGGGAAAAAGGAGATGTCCTATGCTCCGTAGTTTTCCTTGTGTTCTCCTGTATGTACTTGTGTGTATGACTGTATCCTGTGTTATACTAAGGTATTCCACACATGCTTCCCCTTCACAATACATACCCCATCATAGATAGTCACAGCTTGCATTTAGCAATAACAATGTGCCTAGCACCGTCCTAAGTGCTTTCAGTGTACAAATTCATGTAATCATCACAACAACCTTTTGAAGTGGATTCCTTTAACACCATCTCCATTTTACCGGGAAGGAAACAGGCTCGGAGATGTTAGGTAACTTGCCAAGGATCATGGAGCTGTTAGGTGCATCACTGTCTAAGCTGGGATGTGAACATGGCAATCTGCTCTGTCCTTAATACTATGCTTACTGCCTTCCAACTCAGTTTCAATAAATACTGAGTGAATTAACCATTCATCTGTCAATAGACATCTGGGGCTCTTTCCGTAGTTTGGCTATCGTGGACATTACCGCTATAAACATTGAGGTGCAGGTGCCCCTTTGAATCACTATGTTTGTATCGTTTGGGTAAATACCTAGTAGTGCAATTGCTGGGTTGTAGGGTAATTCTATTTTTAACATTTTGAGCAAACTCCATACTATTTTCTAGAGTGGTTGCACCAGGTTGCATTCCCACCAACAGTGTAAGAGGGTTCCCCTTCCTCTGCATCCTCACCAACATCTGTTGTTTCCTGGAGATGTGGTATATATATATACAATGGAATATTACTCAGCCATAAAAAATTGAAATCTTTCCATTTGCAACAGTGTGGATGGAACTAGAGGGTATCATGCTAAGCAAAATTAGTTGGTCAGAGAAAGACAAATACCGTATGATTTCATTCATATGTGGAATTTAAGAAACAAAACAGATGAACATAGGGGAAGGGAAGGAAAAATAAAATAAGCTGAAATAAGAGAGGGAGACAAATCATAAGAGACTCTTAATTACGAGAAACAAACTGAGGGTTGCTGGAGGGGAGGTGGGTGGGAGGATGGGGCTAACTGGGTGACGGCATTAAGGAGGGCACTTGGTATGTTGAGAACTGGGTGTCATATGCAACTGATGAATCACCGAATTCTACTCCTGAAACTGATAATAATTAATAATAATAATAATAATAATAATAACAAAAAGAAAAATACTGAGTGAATTAAAAGACAGCTATTCCTTCTCATAGGTCTTGATTTTCATCATTTTTACACTGCTAAATGTTTATGTCCGTAACCAAAATAATGGTGCCTATGGCAATTAGAAAAATAAAAGCTGCTGTTTTCATTGTCAAAAGGGAGAATAAGAGATCAGTTCCTTACAGAGATATTCCACAGGAGAAAGGCTCTCTCTTTCATGCCTTCTTCTTGATTCTAAAATGTGGCCTGAGCCTCTGGGTGGGTGACAGTGGTTTTTCTTGGGATGGGGATGCCTGGGGAAGAAGTATGTTGTTGGTAAGTGCAGGCAAATCAAAACCATCATCACGCCCGTTAGAATGGCTATTATAAAAGAACAAACAGAAATAAGTGTTGGCAAGGATGTGGAGAAATTGAAATGCTTATGCGTGGCTAGCAGAATACAAAATGTCTTGCACTGTGGAAGGCAGCTGGGCAAGTCCTCAAAAGGTTTCACATAGAATCACCATATGATCCAGCAAGTCCAGTTGTAGGTATACACACCCCCAAATAATTGAAAGCAGGGGCTCTGATACTTGTACACCAATGTTCATAGAGGCATATTCACAATAATCAAAGGTGGAAAGAACCCAATGTCCATCAACAGATGAGTGGATAAACACGTGGCATAAACATACAATAGAATATTTAGCTTTAGAAAGAAATGAAATTCTGATGCAAACTACAGCAAGGATGGATTTGAGGACTTTATACTAAGTGAAACCAGCCAGACACAAAAGGACAAATATTGCATAATTCCACTTATATGAGGTGCTTAGAATTGACAAATTCATAGAGACACAAAATATAATAAATGGTTAACAGGAGCTGGGGAGAAGGGGGTGATGAGTGTTATTCTTTAGTGGGAACAGTTTCTGTTTGGGGTGATGAAAAATAGATAATGGTGACAGTCACACAACATTGAGAATGCCCTTAATGTCACTGAACTGTACACTTAAAAGTGGTTAAAAAGATAAATTTTACATTTCATGTGGTATATTTGACCACAAAAAGGAACATACAAGCCCAAGAAATAGTAGAAAACAACATTTTCTAAGATCCAGATGACTTGGAAAAAAATCTAACTTGTAATTTGCCTTGAATATTTCTGGCTGATTTCAGAGATATTTCTTTGCACCTTCTAGTATTTGAAGACTTAAAAGAAAAAGAAACTCAATCCAATAACTAAAATATTGAGTCACTGCACAAAAACAATGGCAACACCACCAAAATATATACTTAGAACACAAAACCAGTGCTTATTACCTGTTGTTTTGATCTTCTTTCACTTAATAAAGGAAATGCAGGTTATGTGAGGTTGACATCAGAAAAGATAATTTTTACAATTTTCACAAACATACCTGTGTAGCCAACACACAATCATGGTATACCACCACATCTGCTTTCGCAATTCACCCATGTTGTTACGTGTTTGTTGTTACTTATTGCTGAGTGGTATTCCATTGTATGAAAATACTACAATTTGTTATTAATTCAATGTTTTATAGACATTTGGGTTATTGTCAGCGTGGCTATTATGACTAAAACTGCTATGAACATTTTAGTATGAGTCTTTGGACATATGTTTTCATTTATCTTGGGCAAATACCAAGGAGGGGATTTCTGGGTATGTTAACGTGTTTACAAAACATCGACAAACTATTTTTAAAAGTGGTTGTACTATCTTAAATTCCCACCCCCAATGCCTGGAAATTCTGGTTGCTCTATGTCTTGGCCAACATTTGGTATTATTGGATTTTAGTAATTATGAATTTTAGCCTTCTATTGGGTGTATAGTGATATGCATTGTGGTTTTAATTTGCCTTTCTCTAATCACTAAAGATGTTGATCATTTTTTCACGTGGTTATTTCCTATCTCTAGACCTTCCTTGGTAAAGTTATCTTTTCAAATATTTTGCTTCCTGAAAAAAACTGGGTTGTTTATTATTGAGTTGTATAGTTCTTTCTATATTCAGAATTTATATACACATATTTTTAAGGTTTGTTGAGATATAATTCATGTACCATAAAGTTACGAATTTGAAGTGTACAGTTCCATAGTTTTTAGTATATTCGCAGACTTGTGCAAATATCACCACAATCTAACTTAGAACACTTTCATTATCCCAAAAAGAAACCCATACGCATTAGCACTCACTATCCATTCTCTCTCCACTCCTAGCCCTAGACAACCACTAGTCTATTTGCCTATTTTGGACATTTCATAGAGTGGAATAATAGAACACGTAGTATTTTGTGACTGGCTTCTTTCACTTAGCATAAAGTTCTGAAGGTGCATCCATGTTGTAGCGTGCATCAATACTTCATTCCTTTTATTGTCAAGTAATATTTCATTCTACAGGTATACCATATTTATCTATTCATCAGTTGATTGACAATGGAGTTGTTTCCAGTTTTTAGCTATCATAAAAAATGCTGCTATGAACATGGTATACAGGCTTTTGTGTGGATGTTTGTTTTCATTTCTCTTGGGGATAAAGATACATGTTTGCAAATGTTTTCTCCCAATCTGTCTTCCCTTTTGATTTTCTTAACAGTATCTTCGGGCGAGCAAAAGTTTACAATTTTTATGAAGTTCCATTTGTCAAATTTTTCTTTATGATTTGTTCATCTTTCTTGTGTCTTACCTCGTAAATCTTTTTTTTTTTAAAGATTTTATTTATTTATTCGACAGAGACAGAGACAGCCAGCGAGAGAGGGAACACAGCAGGGGGAGGGAGAGGAAGAAGCAGGCTACTAGTGAAAGAGCCTGATGCGGGGCTCGATCCCATAACGCTGGGAGCACGCCCTGAGCCGAAGGCAGACGCTTAACCGCTGTGCCACCCAGGTGCCCCTCGTAAATCTTTTCTTAACCCAAGGTCACAAAGAATTTGTTTTCAAGATTTACAATTTTAGCTTTTATATTTAGGTCTGTAATTCATTTTGAAAAATTGCTGTGTATGTTGTGAGGTAGACATCAAGTTCGTTTTCCTGCATATGGATATTTAATACCAGCACTACATTTTGAAAAGATGGGTTATTTTGGCATCTTTGGCAACAATCGATTGACTGTCCATGTGTGGGTCTTTTCTCAACTCTTAATCCTGTTTTCTCGATTTATATGTCTATTCTCATGCCAATACAATCCTGTATTGACTACTTTATAGTCACTCTAGCTTTATAGTAACTCTAGAAATCAGGTAGTGTAAGTTAGTGTAAGTCTTCCAACTTTATTCCTTTTTAAAATTGTTTTGCCTACTTGAAGTCTTTTGCATGTCCATTTCTACAATTATGTGGCTGCAATTTTCACTGAAATTGTGTTGAATCAATAGATAAATTTGGGGAGGATTGACACCATAATGATATTGAGTTTTCTAATCCATAAAAAAGTAAGATCTCTTTATTTTCTTTGCATCTTCAGTGTTTTCAGCAATGTTTTATTGTTTTCAGGGCACAAAGTTTTTTATGTGTGTGTGTGAACTTTGTTAAATTATCCCTAAATATTTCATTTTTCGATGGTACTGTTTTTTAAATTTAAATTTCTTTTTTTATCACTACTACATAGAATATTATTGAGTTTTTATGATGACCTTGTATCCTGTAACCTTGCTCTCACCATTTCTAGTTGCTTTTTTGTAGATTCCTTGTTTTCCTCATAGACAGCCAAGCTGTCTGCAGATACAGTTTTACTTTTTCCCACCTGTGTGCCTTTTTTTTTCTTTTTGTCATGTTTTCCCTGGTGTGACCTCTGGTGCAATGTTTACTAAAAGTGTGAGAGCAGACATTCTTGCCTTGTTCATAATTTAAGGAGAAAACCTTTCATTTTTTATAATTGAGTATGATACTAACTATAGGTTTTTTTTGTGAGATGACTTTTATCAGGTTTAGGAAATTTCCTTCTACTCCTAGATTGCTGAGAATTTTTATGACTTGGTGTTGAATTTTGTCAGGTGCTTCTTTACACCTATTGAGATGACTATATAGGCTTTCTTTTTGTTCTGTAAATATGATGCATTACATTAATTGAATTATGAATTCAATTCAAAATCAACCTTGCAATCCTGGGATAAATCCCAGTTGGTCGTGAGACCTTTTCTTTTTGATACACTATTCAAATCGATTGCCTAATATTGTTTTAAGGATTTTTGCACTAATATTCATGAGAGATGTTGGTGTGTAGTTTTTGTTTCTTGTAATGTCATTTCCTGATTTTGGTTATCAGGTTAATCCTGGCTTCACAGACTAGGGTGGGAAGTGTTTTCTCCTTTTTTAATTTTCTCAATGAGTTTATGTAGAATTGGTATGATATTTTCCTTACATGTTTGATAGAATTCACCAGTGAAGCTGTCTGGGCCTACAGTCTTTGTGGGGAGATTTTTAGCTAGAAATTTAACTTCTTTGACATTGGACTATTGAGGCTATCTATTTCTTCTTTAGTAAGTTTTGGTATTTTGGATCTTTCAAGAAATACGTCATTTTCATCAAAGTTGTCAAATTCATTGGGAATAAAGTTCATGGTTTCTTTTTATCCTTTTAGTCTGTAGGTCTGCAAGGATGTCTTCTCTCTCATTCTTGATATTGGCAGTTTGTCTCCTTTTATTTGGTTGGGAGTTTATCAATTTTTTAAATTTTTTCAAAGAATCAGATTCTGATTTCATTGATTTACTTTTTTTCACTGATTTTTCTGTTTCCTATGCCATTAATTTGTCTTTTATTATTGCCTCCTTTCTGCTTGGTTTGGTTTTAATTTTATTCTTTTTCTAGTTCTTAAGGTGAGATCTCAAGGTTAGATACTTGAGCCCTCTATTTTTTTTTAAAAAAATATAAGCATTTAATGCTATAAATTTTCTTAAATGCACCGCTTTTGCTGCACACTGTAAGTCTTGATATAGTGCATTTTCATTTGGTTCACCCCGTTTTACAATTGTTAATTTCTTTTTTTATCCATGAGTTACTTAGAAAAGTGTTTATTTCCAATAAGTTTTGGGGGATTTTCTAGATATATTTCTGTTATAGATTTCTAGTTTAAATTTTTTGTAGTCTCAGAAAACATTTTATTTGCAATTCTTTTGAATTTGCGAGTTGTTTTATGGCTCATAATCTGGTTTCTCTTTATGAATGTCCCATGAGCTATTGGAAAAAAAAATGTGTATTCTGCTGTGTTGAATGGAATGTATTTGTTCATTAGAGAAGAGGAGCTTCTGCTTTTTCTTAAGTTTTGGAGACAAAGTCCATATTGTGATTGTCCTAGTATGTCCTCCCTTGATCTTAAGAGAAGAAATCTAAGTTTACAGTTTCATGTTTTCAAGGATAATTTTAAGCTTGCACACAGATCTGAAAAATCTCATGCCCCTCCTTTCCTTTTTCATCCTGTTAATGTAATGTATATTGGTCTTGGTGACATTTTCTTCTCATATTCTTTAAGGCCAGGTTTGAATTTAAATGTAATGTGAGCTGTTCTTATGAGATATGGCATAGGCTAGTTAAGAACATGGATTTAAAGCCAGATAGGCCTGTGTTTAAATCCTTATTCTATTAATATGTGTGTATGTGTGTGTGTGTGTGTGTTCATGGGCACATGGTTTTTATATATATTTTGTGAAAATTAATTTTGATAATAGTAGCGAAGCACCTTTGCATAGCACAAGTAAATAACATACGGCTCTATTGTTGTTATGTGATTTAAGCAAATTCTGGGAAGTGTTCACTTGTCTTCCTTTCCAAAACTTCTTTGATAATGGCTAGATTCCTTTCTTAGCCATTTATCAATGTGTATCAAGCACTGCCTTCTTTGAGCTTATTACAGTGATTGCTGTATAAATGCCTCCTAGAAAGGGTTATTCTTATTTCCTAATCCTACATAGTGAGTTTATCGGGTAGCTGTTGTCAGTGACAGAAGAAATGAAGCAACATGACGTTAATGAGTATTTAGGAATGTGGGGTCATAGAAACAGAAGTGAGTCCTAAAATAAGAGTCCCCTAGAATTGGTGACATCGTTCATACTAGAAGCAGTCATATCCACAGGCCTTGAAAGCTTGTGTCATGTACCATGAGGGTAAGTAAGCATCAGAAAGACACCTAGAAATAAACTCTCAAATCAGAACAGTAAGGCATTCTATTGGGGAAAAAAGGCATAATTTACTGTCTATGATGTCCAATGTTTAATAGGACCTAAGAAAAATATTAGATTGCTGGAATTATTTAATATACATATTCTTGGATTAGAGGCAAAAGAGCAGTAAAGACATAGCTGAGCTCTGTTAACATGCAAATTACATTTTCATTCAATAAAATCTGTTGTACCTACTAGTGCCACGCACTCTGCTAGGCATTGGGGATGTGAGAGTGACTCTGGCAGATATAGTTCCTGTTCCTAGTGGGGAGGGAATGTAAATAAGTGCGTAAGAGCTATGGCAAGAAAGGACAAGGAACGTACAGAGGAAAGTCATCTACACCCAGGCTTCCCTGAAGTGACCTGAGGATGAGAAGTCATTGGATCATGATGGGGTGCAGTTAGGGTTTCAGGAAGAGAGAGCAACCTCTCAGGAAGCCTTTAGTTGCCAACTCTGATCTCACCAGAAACAATCGGCCATAGGGAAGTCCATGATTTGGTGGTGAATGTCTGAAACATTTAGTTACCCACATTCAGCCCAAGATAAATTGAGTGCAGGATGACCGTGCAACACCCCATTTCACAGAAAGCTTTCCAAAGAAAATCTTGATCATAATGAAAAGAATGACAGCAGGTCAGGCTTGTTGATGCATTTTATTGTGAGATGGGCGAGTCTGGTAAAAAACTAGAAAATGACCATGGTGTAACAAGGAACTTAAAAATGAAGAATCAGATTTGTAACTTACATACATGAATACAGGAACAAATTGGCACAAAATGTTAAACATTGTTCCCAACACTGTTTATATAAGGTTATCCTAATTTGGCTTACTAAGGAAATGAGAGGTTTATGGTTAGGCTAATCTCTTAATAAAACTGCAGAGCATCATGCTATTAGTCACACAGTGAATTTCAAAATTTAAGAGTTTTATATTAAAAACTGGGTAAAGGTAAAATGACTTGATTGTAGTTGTAAAACTAATACATTCCCATTTAAATTCTGTTCTACAGTCCAAGGCAAGTATAAATGTTAACATAACACTGTTAAATCAAATCTCAATGCAAGAGAACCAATTGCATCTCTACTTTAAATCTTATCAACTTTCCAAATTTTCATACTAAAATATATTATTGTATTAATACAAACTACAGTATTATACACTACACTGTGTAATAAATAAAGAAATATAAAAATAAGACACATAAATATAAAAGTTTTCTAAAACTAAAAGTACATGTCAGTAAGAAGGGTATTAATACTGCCAGGTTTGAAGACATACAGTACAAAAATGGTGCACAGATCTATAAACTAAAAGAAATAAAATAATACTGATAGGTAAAAATCAGCTAATGTTGTTAATAAACTGGGTCCATAATAACTAACATTTGGAAACAGTTATGAGCCAAATAACAATGGCATGTCCATGTCTGAAATGCAAGTACATGGACAGAGCAGATTAGAAAATTTCCCTTTCATTTCTGTAGAGAAATTTTGAAAGTCAATTAACATAAAATGAATACTGAGGAATTAAAGGATGAAATGTCCCAGTGTTTAGGTCTCTCTGACAGGGTCAGTGGTTTTAAGTTTTATTTGGAATTTTGATACAATAAACAAATCAACAAATGCTAGTTATTGTAGGCCACACATTGAACAAAGGCGGGTTAGAGCCTTGAAAATACTGATAAATGGCACTTACAGCACACAGGTCTTGCTTAAGGCCAAAGGAGATACAAAGCTTCATATCATATCCTTCATTTTTGTCACCACATACTCAAACACAATTACGAACACTGATTCTGACGACTCTGCTACCCTTCCAGGATTAACACTGTTAGTCCCTGCAATCAGAACTCAATGACAATCTCCTGAACTCCATTTTAAACCACATGAGTAAGAAACTTCAGTTCTTCTATCGGCTGCTTTCTTAAGGCTAACAATACACTTGAAATGATAATACTCCACTATGACATCTAAATATTAGAAATTACTACCTTCTAGATTGATCTTATAAAAGGTAGTTAGCACGGTTTGGAACTGCATTATACTTCTCTGTGAAGGGAATTTTGTAGTGCAGAAGTTCTCACATTTTAAAAAACATAATAAAATACTGAAGCGGATTTAGCATACGTTTACCAATAAAAAATTATAAAATTTCTCCCAATTGTACAGCTTAAGAATAAACCAATGTAAGAGTGATAATTAATACTGACAAAATGAAACAATGCCAGATGCTTCTTTAATTAATCAGTTTCCTTTAACCTGTTAAATCTTTGCTTTCCGAGTCATTAAAGTTTTCTAATCTGCTTCGTGTTACAAACTTGTTCCTAACTTTGAAAAATGCATGAAAAATTACTAGGTCTGAGATCAGGCACACCCGGATTTTTTTTTGTGTGTTTGGGTTTTTTTTTTTTTTTTTTTTGTATTTTGTATTTTTTTAAATTTTTACTTTACACAGTAGTGAACAGAAACCACAGTATACAGGTTACTGTGTTTCCATGAAAAGCATGTATAATATAGAACAAACTTCATTACCAATTAGAATGTATTTTCCTTCTAGAAAAACTATTAGGCTTCATTTGTTTTTTCTTCAGACACCTGCTCGCTATTCTTGCTTACTTTTTGTTCTAAGCTGCTCGCTTGATTTACAGCGTCATCTTCCTTCATCAGACCTTCAGTTTTTGCCTCTTCTCCCTCATTCTCTGCCTCTTCCCCCTCCTCCTCCTCCATCTCCTCTTCCTCCTCCTCTTCCTCCTCCCCTTGTGGTTTTTCACATTCTTTCTCTTCCTGCAGTTCTTCCATCTCTTTGTCCTCCTCCTCCTCCTCCTCTTTTTCACTGTCTTCATCCTCTTCCCTCGTCAGACTCTCTCTCTCATCCGAGTCGGCCTGTGAGGGAGATGCGCGGGCCCCGGCGTGCTCGCTGGCCAGGACTTCCGGCCCGGCCTCTTCCTGCTCCGCGCTGTCGCGCTCCTCCGCCTCCCGCTTGCAGTAGGAGTAGCGGTGATTCATGTGTTGAGAGTAAGACCCAGAGTGTGAGAAACGCTTTCCACATTTGTCACATTGATAGGGCTTTTCTCCAGAATGTAACCGCATGTGTTCAATCAAATGGTGTTTGTGTTTAAACGCCTTCTTACAGATTCCACACTCATGCGGTCTCTTACCTGCAAAATAAGAACACAGCCATGACACAGAGTCCTCAGAAGGCTTTTGGGGGCACTTCAGTTTGAAGAAAGCGTTATAGAGTCATTTTCCACAAGTGGTCGGGTTTATCGACATACCTGTGTGTTCGTATTTATGTCTCAATAGTGAGCTACTCTTTTGGAATATCTTATCACACAAATCACAAGCGTACATTCCATTCTCTGTCTTCCGCATTTTCTTTTTGGGTGGTGTGGAATCAGAGTCATTCTGGTCCTCTACATTTGATACTCCTTCTGAGCTAGTGTCTTGCCTTTCATCCTGAAGGAAGAAAAGAAGAACATTTAATTTCAAATTAAAAGGTAAACGAGAGACATGTATAAAAGTACAGGTTAAAAAAACTGATTTGATTTGACTTTCAGTAGCTTGACCAAATCAAGCTCATTGCTGCAGATGGGCTCCAAGGGTGGGGGGCTACATGCTAGGTGGGGATTGATACAGAAAAAAGTGAGGTTGGGAGCAATACAGTCACGACGATGACAAAAACAAGTGATCAACTGATGAAAAGAAAGAATGTAAAACGTATAATAACAAAATTTACCTGACTTTATGAGAAATTTGTAGGAAATTTTAACTCATGAGTTTGCTACATCATCAGCAATTTCTAACTGCCTCATTTACCTTCATTGTTTTCCTTCTGGGTTTTACTAAGCAAAAATGAAGATTCCTTTTTTGAAAGTTGGTCTTCCAATTGTACCCTCCAGAATTTCAGAGGTCTATGAACTGACCTTCATGGTTTCTTTGAAAAGAGAGGCGTTTGCTCTACTACTTTTCTATGGAACAAGAGGGCAAAACGATGCAGGCGGGTCTATATTTTGAAACAAGAATACTTGCTAGACAAAATAAATCTTCAGAATTTCAGTGGAATAAAAACATTTCAGGCAGTCTCAGGGCGGTAATGTACAGGAAGCTCTCATGTAGGTGAAAATGACTGGTAGTGGAATTGGGTCCCTCAAGATCCTTATGCCTTTCCTAAAGCCTTCCATTCTATTGCCTCTAAACCCACAAACTGTCTAAAAGCTCAAAGGTTTTTCACAACATTTCTTACAGTTTTGCAAAATGGGCGAGGCGGAGCCATTTGCCTGGCTGGTTTGTGAGGCACCAGTAACTGGACTACTTTCCTTGCTATCTGATGTGGTCATACGATTAAGCGAAATGCTGATGGGTCCCCCGTTATTATTCAAAGGTGTGCACAGTGTTTTATACACTGAGAGTCTAGGTGGATTCATTAGTTATGTGAGAGTTTTTTTCAAGAGTAACCACAATTGCAGGAAACCCAGTCAGTAGCAGTATTTCAGGGGAAGAAAGCAGCACATACACATTTGAACAGGATGCTGTAATTATTTCAGCTGCACCTACTTATAGCAAGTATTTGGATGAAAGAACAAATTTATCTCTAGTATTTGGTTGATTCAATAAGAAACTGATGAAAAAAATTGGGGGGCCATCAAGGTTAGTAACCTAGAAAAAGTCTGGATAATGAGCCACACAATAGTCACACAAAATGGTTCTATGTGAAACTATATCAGGGATTTTGGGGGAAAAGTAGGGAGGAAAATGCACATATAGGTTCATATATATTAATTATGACTGAATACTGTTTTAGATTACAGCTCATAAAGTGATCAGCAAATTCACTAGATTAGCTCTTTCTATACTTAATTCTTGTTTAATTAAAGCCTTTAACAAATATAGGTGTTAACATGTAAAAAGTTTAACGTAAAAAGCTCAGTTTTGCTGGTGTGAAATGTCTGTGAATGGGAATGTACTTTCATGTATTAATGATGATACAGCAGAAACTGTTATTAATCTGGGAATATAACTCTAAAAACAGAAATCCAATTAGTGAGTATTCCAAGTTTTCTTCTCTGTTTCAAGCTTCAGATAAGTCAAGTCTTGAGCTGAGTCTTCTCATTTCCCCGGTAGAATAACACAACTCTAACTGATAACCATGCCTTGGATTAGGAGGAAACTGAAGGCGTGATGCTATGAAAGTTAAAGCAAGTGTTCATCTATTTCCTTTCAAAAATGACAGTTTGTAACAACCTGTTTGGCTCTACAGAGATTGATTTTTATTTGAAAAATTTCACCAAAAGCAGTCACGCTAGCATTTTACCAAATAGCTTTGGGATGGGGAGATCTTTACCTGATTCCCATTTGGCTGGATCACTTTCAAGGGTGCTTCCTGGACTGCAGGGCTGACTGTAGTCGAGTATGTGTAAGCCACCTGGGGAATCAGAATAGTCTGCTTATTGGCAGCTAGTGCTCGCAAGCATGGAACACTGTTCTGGTCAGCAATGGCCACGATTGTGGGTAACTGGGCAGTGACCGTAGGTATAGCAATATTTATGGGGTTGGCACTTGGTGGGATCACATTTACAACTGGTTCTGAGTCTGTAACGCAACTGTCCTTCTGTGGCTCCTTTTTTGTGCAAGACAAGTTCAAGGGTTCTTCCTGGACAGAATAAACACTGTTCTGGTAAACACTAGTGATGGTTGACCTTTCCAATAATTCTCCCTGTTGCTTTGGTAGTGAAAGATCAAGAGGTTCTATTTGTGGCTCTTCTTGTGCACTTTCTGCTGTGTACAAGTAACCCTGTGTATTTCTGGATGAGGAAAGGTTTAGAGGTGATGGGGAGGGTGGACTACTTCTGGAACCATTGATGGGTGATCCCGCTGGTAGAACTGGGGAGTCAGACATCTTCAGGGGGCTCTGCAGCTCTGCTGTGCTGTCCGGGGGTTCATTTGCATTTGTACATTGAGGCTGCTCATTGCTCTTTGCGGGGATATTTACTCTGCCTGGTTCAGGAGAAGACGGTTCAGAAGACTGCACTGAAATCTGTCCAGCTTGCATCTTTTCAAACCACTTTTTTACTACATCCAGTGGTAGGTTTACTGAATCAGCAATTTTGGAGAGCTCTTCTGCACTTGGTTGTGCGTTCAAAGCATAGTATGCTTTTAGAAGAGACAAGAGGTTCTTTAAAGGTGGTTGACTGGGAGACAAATTGCCATCACCACCCGATGAAACAGAGGACTCGGGCTTCTCGGCTTCTGGTGCAGGGAGCGGAGGAGGCTGAGAGGGCTGCTTTAGGTCATAGTGCTTTAATTCTGGAAGTGCATTAATATCTCCTGGACATTCGTCACACAGAAGGCAAGTGCTATCGTTCACTCCTCCTTCAAAGCTTTTGTCCTTCTCCGATTTAACAGTAAGATCTTCTGGTAACTTTTCACTTTTGCAACTGTTTGTGGGGACTGGATTTTCTTTTTTTAAATTCTGAGGAACAACTTGAAGTTGGCTAGGCTGCTCCAGACTGTAGTTAATGATAATTTTGGTTGTCCCATCTTGATCAACCAAAGGAAGACTGATGGCAGAAATAACAGAATGGCCGCCTTGCTGTATGGATGAAGCATTGATTGTTTCTTGTTCTTTGGATGCAAGATTGGCTTGATTATTCTCCAAAACTTGCCTTATTACATTACCATCTACTGCCACTTTAAGTACATTCTGAATATCACTTAAATTGATACTTATGGGAGACACCAAACCAACTGTTGGCAGAACAACAGCTTGCACCACACCCTGAGGAGAACTGGTTGCCTGTAACGGGCCACCACCGCTAAAAACCCCATTCTGTAAAGGGGTTGAACAGTTGATTCCTGAAGCAACCACTATGGGTTTGAATTCATAATCCACAGGTTCAGTTTTAATTTGGTTTATAGAAAGTTGCTCTTGAAGGGGTTTGTTCTCTATCTTTTGCCGTATCTGTGGTCGTGTGGGACTGCCTGGTGATGCCGAAAGAGATGGTGAGGAACACTGAGGTGTCTTGAGTCCTGTTCTTGGTCGCCCGTTCACAGGCATCAAGCTGATACATTTCTTGCTGCTTATGTGTGAGCTATAGGAACCAGAATGGGAAAAACGTTTCTTGCAGTTTGGGCATTCATATGGCTTCTCTCCTAAACAAAAAAAAAATTATATTCACTGAATTATTACATACAAATTTTTATGTGTCCACATTTTCCTTAAAACAAAGAGCATCAATTTAAAAAGAGATTACCATGTATCTTGTGACACAATTTTATTTAGAATATTCATTTTAAGTTCAAAACTGACACAAATGTTATAAAGACTAGTGAAACCTTCGTCTGTAGTACATGTGCTAACCCATAAGGGGATCTTCTCAGCATATACGTATAGTATTCCCGCTAACCTTTAGAACTTCAAACAACTCTCAAATGCTAAAAATAATTATGGTTGACCCTTGAACAACATGGGTTTGAACTGCACGGGCTGACTTAATACCTGAATGTTTTTTGATAAATACACTACAGTACTGGAAATGTATTTTCTCTTCCTTATGAGTTTTCTTAATTACCCTTTTCTCTTGCTTACTCTATTGTAAGAATACAGTATACGATACATATAACATACAAAACATGTATTAATTTACTATGTCATAGCTAAGGCTTCTGGTCATCAGTGGGCCATTAGTAGTTAAGTTTTTGGGGGAGTCAAAAGTTTTGACTGCATGGGGGGTCGGCTCCCATAACCCCTGCATTGTTCAAGGGTCCAACGTACATCTACTCTTTCAGGTAATTTTTTTTCTTATCCTATTTCACCTACCTATGTAATTTTTCTATATTTCACTATACTTTGCCATCTGCAGGAGAAATTAATATTAGAGGAAAGAAAAGTAAGTAAAATCTCCCTTATATAAGACTTAACAAATACGAATACCTATCCTTTCCATATCCACAAGGTTTTAAGGTTTCCTTGAAAAGATCTTTCTCAGTGGGCAGGAAACTTTCCATAAGAGGTATCACTGTAAGCCTTGCCTTATTAAACCGGGAGGTATGCACTCTGGGAGCTAGAAGACAATGTTCTAGTGGATATGCAAAGCTTTCTTGTAGTTTCAATTTTAGTGACAGTGGTTATAGTAATTTAAAACACAGATTATACTATGGAGAAAAAGACAACATTCACGTGAACTCAGTACAACCCTAATTTTTCACCTTAATTTTAATTTATATTTATAGTGTGTTAATTTATAATTTATAGGTTAAAGACCATCAGTTTCAATAAGGTAGGAACTTGGGTCTTGTGTGCCATTTATGCCTTGTACCTACTGAAGTATAGGTCACAAAAAGTGCTCAATAAACCTTTTTTGGATGAATGAATGGTGAATTGCAAAATTAGGGAATATGGTGATGCTATTTACCTACTCAGTACCAAGATAACGCTTTTTCTTTCCTCTGTTCTTTTTAAGAATGAAAATGAAAGCAGTGAGAAAGTCGACGTAAGTTCTTCTAATAATGTAATTTCAGTGTTGTAAAGTTTTTAAAGAGTGAGCTACATTTTCTCAAAGTATAATTACTTGAAGAATCAGATATTAGAACTGGAAGGGATCTACAGTAAAAAAGTCCATTTTATATCATCCTTGACTCTGGCTAGCCTCCTGCTTAAGCTCCTTTATTAAAAGGCGGTTATTATTTGCTGCACAGCTCTATGGAAGATGGTCTAGTTTGGTTCTGCTCAGGATCATGAAGTTGGGTTCAAAACCTGACTCGGCCACTAGTTTCTTTTTTTTTTTTTTTAAGATTTTATTTATTTATTTTGAGAGAGAGAGTGAGCACAAGTGGGGAAAGGTGAAGAATGAGAAGGAGAGAGAATCTTAAGCAGACTCTCACTGAGCATGGAGTCCAACTAGGGGCTCAATCTCACGACCCTGATATCATGACCTGAGCTAAAATCAAGAGTTGGACGCTCAAATGACTGAGCTCTCCAAGTGCCCCTGTCGCTTACTGTCTTCTTGATCTTCCCAAACCTCAGGGTTTCGGTGTGTAAATAAATGTAAATACATCCTCACTAGGTTGTTGCAGCAGTTATATGACAATATAGCAAAGCTCTGTCTCAGTACATGTTATTGATTCTTCTAAAAAGTAATTCTATGGAGAGATAGGTTGAGTACTAAGCCAGAATTCACTTGTTCTAATGCCCACTTTCCTGTCCTAGCCTGCCCTCTGATGCCAGACGGAGCAAGCCTAACTTCTCTTCTAAAAGCCAGCCCTTCAAACAGATGAAGAGCGGTCATCTGTATCCTAAAACTTCCCTTGTATGGATTAAATATAACCAGGTCCTTCAAAGATTCCTCCTAGGACATGGTTTTTAGAACACTTCCCACTTACCCACTTGTTAACTCATCTCTGGAAATTCTCCACTTTCTCAGTATCTTTCCAATGGGATGCCTGAAATATGATTCAATACTCAAAATGCATCAGGTAAATTTCTGGGGGAGAGGGGAAACAAGGGATGTGTTCTAGTATCTCCATTTTAACATTTTAAATTCTTGTGTAACATTTTTAGATGAGCTATATGCTTGTTCTCTTGTTAGAGACACTCAGAAAATAAGAATCTATAATATAGATTATTTTTAAAAAAGATTTTATTTATTTATTTGAGAGAAGGAGACAGGGGAGAGAGAGAGAGCAGGAGCAGTGGGAAGGGACAGGGGGAAAGGAAGAGGCAAAGGGAGAAGCAGACTCCCTGCTGAGCAGGGAGCCTGACACAGGGCTTGATCCCAGGACCTGCAGATCATGACCTGTGCAGAAGAAGGCAGACACTTAACTGACTGAGTCACCCAGGTGCCCCATAGATTATTTTTATCTTTACAAACAGGGGGCTAGAAAAGCACAGTGGCTAAGGCAACAGCTTTGGAGTCAAGATACCTACACTGGGGCCCTGGCTTTGCCATCAACTAGCTGAGTGACTCTGGATAGGTTAATTAAGCTCTCTGAGCCCCCATTTTCACCCTCCATTTTCTCATCAGTAGAAAGGGAGGAAATAATAGTATCTATCTCATAGGGCTACTGTTGGACTACATAAGTTAATGTAGACAAATAACTAGAATGTGGCTGTACATACTTAAGTACTCAATAAATGCTACTTATCAGTGTTCTTGTTGGGGATTACCTGATATTTTATCATTGCCAGAAAGAAAGTGCAGAACAATTGTTCTAAAGCCAAATCCACTATGTTTGTTGGAAAACCCCTTGTTTCTAACTTCAGAGCTTTAAGCTTTATAGCTAAAGTACATCACCTAATTTGTCTAG
This sequence comes from Ailuropoda melanoleuca, assembly GCF_002007445.2. NCBI lineage: Eukaryota > Metazoa > Chordata > Mammalia > Carnivora > Ursidae > Ailuropoda > Ailuropoda melanoleuca. The sequence goes on along the minus strand of NC_048232.1, from coordinate 27,779,811 downwards.
TAACTGTTAAAACCTGGATGTAAAGTTGTGCTGTAAAAAGTCAGATGTCCTATGAATACTGATTTTTTTGTAATGGCTAAAGTGGGCATTTGGTTGCACCTGACGTAAAAGCTTTCCAGGCTGAAGTTCCTAGGGCTACAGAACAAACCCGAGTCATTTTCTGGGGAGGGTCATCATAGCTCAACTCCCACATGAGGAGTTCTGATGATGGCTGAAACACATGACTCTGCTTACGGCTCATTTCAATGGTGTCGGAAGATGGCAACAATCCAGGTAATTTTAGGGAGTATAATCTGAAGACCCTGATTAAAAACTCAGCTGAGAAAAAAAGATTACAGAGGTTTCTTGAAGGATATGAAGCTCATCCATTATTCGATACTCTAAACAGCCCTTTCAAAACTATCTGTGGTGAAGGACCCTTCCCCCCCCATTTTTTGTTTTAAATTTCCAATCTACTGTAAGATCAATAGTGTATAAAATATAATAAAATTGTCACAGAATTTTCTTTGTCTCATAGTTTCTAAATTACTCTTAACTTCTATATTTAGCTCTTCAAGAACCAGTCTGAAACAAGCTTACAGACCAGTCCTGGGCTGACACTGAGTAGCCACAACTCAGAAATCTTCCTTTGGAATGAACCAGACCATCAGAGAGCTGTATACTTATATTGTACCCAAGTGGCTACCCTGGAGAAATGCTTTTTCTGAACTGCATTTTGGTGAAATATCACACTGGCTTCCTATTGGAGAAACTTACTTTAAAAAGGAAACTCTATCGAGTTTTCTGTTATACTATTTCAAGGATATTTTGGAAAATAGTATAAAATGCATTTTGCTTCTCTACGGGCTTTGTAGCAGGAAGAGTTGTCCTTTTCCTAGCGACTGATTTCTTTTATTTGCAGACAGTCTGGGTCTTGGTTACTGATTGCCGTTTTCTGATTTCCTAAACCTTAGAGGCTGCATGTGCTTGGCTTTTCAGAGTACCCATTTTATTTCATATTTACTTCATGCCTGTGTTACTTTCTTAACTTTATTTTCCTAATGTATTTTTATTTTTTAATTATTTATTTATTTTTATTTTTTAAAGATTTTTTATTATTTATTTGACAGAGATAGAGACAGCCAGCGAGAGAGGGAACACAAGCAGGGGAAGTGGGAGAGGAAGAAGCAGGCTCACAGCAGCGGAGCCTGATGTGGGGCTCGATCCCACAACGCTGGTGTCGCGCCCTGAGCCGAAGGCAGACGCCTAACTGCTGTGCCACCCAGGCGCCCCTCCTAATGTATTTTTAAATTAGAATTTCTTGCTGTATTAAAGGTATACAAGCCTCATATAACGTAACCTGCAGGAAACACACAAGGAGCGGACAGTGCAGAGTGCGGCGGGCGCGCGCTCTGCGATGCGGCCTCGGTCTGCACCAGCTACTTCAGCAGCCACAGCAAAAGCGCGCAGTTAAGGAGCTCATATAAAGCTCCTGTCCTTCCAAACTCCTAAAATTTTTCGGTTAGTTCTACAGACGGTAGCTCCCTACTTACTACTTGATTGAGACTGATTTTGGAATATCAATGCAGAATTTTGTGATTAATACCAACTTCCTGTTTCTGCCCTGCCGTTGTAATCTCTGGTGTGATGCACGCTTCCCGATTCTGTAACATCTCCAGGTCTGACGGAGCCGTATCCTGTCTAAGTGCAACAGGACCCTAGGACATTCATTTTGTACATGAATCTTACTCTAAATTTTATTTTATTTTCCCTACCCCAATCTCAACATTTAAGAAAGCTCCCTTGAATTAGCTCTATCTCTATCAACTACAAATCAGCTGCAGTAAGAAAGCAGGTCAATAAAAATAGGTTCTTGAAGAAAATTTTTTGATAGCCCAGAAGCTAACAAATAGGATTTTGTGGCAGACTGCAAAAGATAACTTCTCATTTCCGGGAATATTAAAGTGTGAAAATAAATACATGTTTTTGCAAGAATCTTGGTTTAAACAAATTGGTAACTTTAACATTATTTAGCCCTCAACAAACAAGACAGTGAAACTTCTAGAAACGTAGTTCCAAAATAAAACAGATCACCAGTCACCCCTCACAAAGCCACCCGCTGTCCTCTTTTGGTAGGATGTTGGTAAGCTGTAAATATCAGTATAATCATTTTCACAAAATAAGCAATGTGCAGACACCCATCATTTCTCATTAATTAGAAAACAGTTCTTTTTCACTACTATTTAAATCTAAAATAACATACCAAAATTAATCTGATGAACAGATGTCACAGTGCAATGTGAGATGCTACCGAGTTTTCGTTATAGCTTTTGCTGAAGTAGAGCCCTAAAGACATGCAAATACAGCTCTTTTTGTTTCTAAGTTTCTAAAACAGATTTTTTTTATCATATCGTATCATTTCTTAAGTAAAATTCAGAAAAGGATGGGGAATAGAAAGGTGAAATGATAGGTAAACACATTTTTCTTCTAAATGTTCAGTGTTGCCCTGTCTGGGTGACTCCGCATCACCTCTGACCACTTCCTATCTGGAGTTTCCACTTTTACTTCTCTCATGTAAAGAATGCCTCATTACTTGCTTGTGCAAATTGTACCTCTATCTCCTTTTCCATTCCCTGGTTAACTGTGCAAAAGAGGCAACGAAATTAGCATTCATCAGAAAGCTCAAGGAGGTTGTACTTCTTGTTAAAACATGCTATATTCTGATTAGGAAATTTGGAGTATGTCCTATTATATTAGCTTAATATGCTTCAGTTAAAGATTAAGACTCCAATAAAATACCATTTATAAATAGAAAACTCCTCCAGATTAGTCTTCATTCTACAAGAAAAGCAAAAAGTTTCTGACCATGTGTGTAGACCACGTTACAACAGATTTATTTATTACCACATATGCTATGATATTCAAGGTGTAGAAGGAAAACAAATATTTACCACTGTGGATTCTTAAGTGCTCTTTTAGATGATGTTTGTATTTGAAAGCTTTTCCACATTCAGTGCACTTGAATTTACGATTGCCCCCAGACTGTGTCACATGTCTCTGTAAGAAAGAATTGATATTTTAATTATAAAGCAAAAAAGCTTGGACATAAAAGAATAGCCAATCTGCTAAAAGTAATATATTTTTAAAAAAGATTTTATTTATTTATTTAACAGAGATAGAGACAGCCAGCGAGAGAGGGAACACAAGCAGGGGGAGTGGGAGAGGAAGAAGCAGGCTCATAGCAGAGGAGCCTGATGTGGGGCTCGATCCCAGAACTCCAGGATCACGCCCTGAGCTGAAGGCAGACGCTTAGCTACTGCGCCACCCTGGCACCCCTAAAAGTAATATTTTGATGAGTTCTGCTTCTCAAAGGCTTCAGATTGAGGCAGTCACAAAACTCTAACACTTGGAGTATTACACCAAAAAGAAAGGTGATAGTGGGATCAGAATTCTGACATAGAGAAAAAATCCCCACTTGCTAGTTTAGAGTATTAGAATCATACTTTATTGAGTAATATAGTATTTAGCACAAATAAGATAACATATACTTTACTAGAAACTAGAGATTATCTCTTCTGTGGCTAGGCTTTTCCCAGTAGTTTATTCTATGTCTTAGATGCTTGGTATTCCAAAATGTACTTTAATCTGATGAATTTAAAAAATACTTCCATCTTTTCATCTGAATATGCAGTATTATAATAGCTTTCTGTCTGGTTTATCAAATTCTCACTTTTATATATTTCAAATATATTCTTCACTCCTTGATTTTTTCCCAGGTCCCATTAACTTTGTTTACTTTTATTTATCCATCATTAAATTATTTATTATTAAAAACTGTTTTCCAGTCAAGTCTAGTTGACATACGAAGTTATTTCAAATATATTCTTCACTCCTTGATTTTTTCCCAGGTCCCATTAACTTTGTTTACTTTTATTTATCCATCATTAAATTATTTATTATTAAAAACTGTTTTCCAGTCAAGTCTAGTTGACATACGAAGTTATTTCAAATATATTCTTCACTCCTTGATTTTTTCCCAGGTCCCATTAACTTTGTTTACTTTTATTTATCCATCATTAAATTATTTATTATTAAAAACTGTTTTCCAGTCAAGTCTAGTTGACATACGAAGTTATTTCAAATATATTCTTCACTCCTTGATTTTTTCCCAGGTCCCATTAACTTTGTTTACTTTTATTTATCCATCATTAAATTATTTATTATTAAAAACTGTTTTCCAGTCAAGTCTAGTTGACATACGAAGTTAGTTTCAGCATAAAACACAGTGAGTCAACAATCCATACGTTATGCTATGCTCATCACAAGGTCTACCATCTGTCACCATACGACACTATCACAATACCNGTCTAGTTGACATACGAAGTTAGTTTCAGCATAAAACACAGTGAGTCAACAATCCATACGTTATGCTATGCTATGCTATACTGACTCTGTTTTCGATGCTGTACCTTTCATCCCCACGACTTGTTCATTCCATAACTGGAAGCCTGGACCTCCCACTCCCCACCACCCATTTTGCCCATCCTCCTCCTTCCCCTTTGGCAACCACCAGCATGTTCTCTGTGTTTATGAGTCTGTTTCTGTTTTTTTGTTGTTGTTGCTTTTTATTAGATTAATCATACAAAAGCACTGTTTGAATTGAATTCTATCATAAACCCCATAAACCATAAATTGCTTGTAAAAATCCAAAAGCTCCCCCCATTAACCCCTGAATATAGATTCTAAGTCTATACATTCCAAGTTTACCTGAGTTTCCAGGCTGATTCTTCACCAGTTCCCTATAAGAAGTTCATGCCTCAGTCACTTCGTGAGTCTCAGTTTTTGGCACATATACTACTCTTCTCTATCTCCTTGCTTTGGTTTATAACTATTTCTTATTTCTTGGCTATATTTCCCTATAATTATGATTATTAAGATTCTAGCCATACTTCAAAGACTTAACTCAAGTACTACTTGCTTCGCGCTCACCCTGGCTGGAATTTCCCTTCTTTTGTTTTTCATACAGGAAGGAAAAAGAATGAGTACTTCCTATGGATCAGGCCCTACTTCATCCAAACCCATGGCTATAAGCACCAAATATATGGTGACAACTCCCAGTGGTGTATCTCTAGACCTCTTCCGCTTAACTTCACAGACTCTTACAGCCGATTGAGTCCTTGATGCTGCCAGGTGGAAAGCAATGGGATGTAAAACTTAACATGGTTAACACTGAACTCTTCATTTCCCTTCTGAGACTCAGCTCCTCCTCTGGTGTTTCCTACCTTTGTGAACGACACCTTCATTTATTTGATTATTGCTTAGACCCTGAACTACGGAGTAATCATTGATTCAGCAAGCCATCTGAATATACTCTGCATGCAACATTCATCATTGTGTCATATCTGTCACTACCAGTGATTTCAAAACCACCGCCTTTGGCCTGGATTATAGCAATAGCCTCCAAATGGTCTCCCTGCTTCCATTCTTGTCTTTCTTGATCTACTTTCTATCCAACAACCAGTGTTTCCTTAAAAATGGTTAAAAAAATAAAGACAAAATTCAATATCCTTCAAGGCTTCCCTGTCACACTGAAGAATAAAATTAAAAGTCTCTATCGTGGTCTATACAAGGGGGTATATCATCTGGCCCCTAATACTTCCTGGCCTCACTTACCTTACTCCTCTTTATTCACACTGGCCTCCTTGCTATCCTTCGGGGATGCTGGGCAGGCTGCTGCCTCAAGGCCTTTTCATGTTTCCCTCTGTTCCCTTTGACCGGAACACCCTCCCCCCAGTCATCTTATGACTGGCTCCTTCCTTTCATTTGAGTCTTAGTTCAGGTGTCCCATTCTTAGAAAGGTCTCTCCATCCTTAAAAACGTAGCAACTTTCTTCACTTTCTATCTTCTGCTTTATTTTTCTTCATACTACCATTCTTATATTTTATATCACCTGCTAATATATGCTCCCTACTGTCTTGATCTTTGCTTATCTTTTTCACTATTGTGCCTTTAACACCTAGAACAGGGCCTGATACATAATACAAACATAAATGTTTGTTTAATGAATAAATTAATAATACGTGGAAATTCTTACCTTTAGGTCCTGGCATGATTTTCAAACTCAAGTTTGCTGCCCCATAATCTAAATTGTTCCCAGGACATCCCGATCATATTTCCTCACATTACTGGTCCCCATATTAATCACAGCTCCTTCCTGATTTTTGTCTGATTACATACTTCATATATAAAACCTACTACCTTTCACCCATCAGAAAAATCACCACAAAATTGGCTTTCATGCTCACCACTGATCTTACGATCTGTTTCTATAATGGCATCTCTCACTTTCACCATCAGCTCTACCTGTGCTTTGCAGATTCTTTCTTTGACGGTGGGCCTTTGTAGACAAAGGATATGGGGGCAGCAGGTGCAGTTTGGGTCTGCTCCCCAAATGTCACATGAATAGGCTCTTTCCCCAAGGCTTGACTATGCTGTAGTCATGTTAGGACTCTCAGATGGAAAAAGCACTCTTTTGCATTGTCCCCGATAAGACTTGTATAGGGGCAGATGGTAGATAGATGGTCTTTGCCTTCAGTAATTCCTTCTCTGTATCAATTTCTTCCTTCTTTTGGTATTTTCCCCATTTCAAGCGTTCCCTCATGCACTTAACCATTAACCTATCTAAGGAAATCTTGGTCCTATACTTCCTGATTACCATCCTCTCCCCCTTTATTTTGTGATTTTGTGCGTGTTACTGCCAAAGTCCTGAGAAGAAAGGTTGACCCTCCTTGATGATCCTGTTTCTGCCATAATTTTTTTGTTTGGTTTAGCCATCATCTTAGAAAGGGTCTAACTTATTCTCTACGAGATACAGGACTTTTATTAGGTACATGCATAGGGCAGAGTTCTCACAGATTCGTGTTTATAGACAGTCATAATCCTTTGATATAAGAAACTGGACATGTGCCCCAATAATAACACGTACCCTTAAAATATACTCTGCAGCTAAATATTTATTTGACTTTTAAAGTTAGAATCATGTTGATATTATTTGATTTTTTAGAGTTGACACTTATCAGGATCTTATTTTAAAAAAAGGACAACTGGCAAGAGCTTCTTAGCCTTTAATTCTTAAGTACATAACCAACAGTTCAAATATAACTTAACTTACGGAAGAATAGTCTTGGTTTATACATATAGAAATTGAGGCACAGTGACACAGGAATAGAACAAACCATTTGAAAACTGAGTCTTCAGAATAAAAATGTTTAGAATCTAAACTTTAAATTCTTAGAGGAAGCAACTTCCTTTCCTATAGTAAACAGAACACAGTAACTTATACCGAGAATAAATAAAGTAGTCTTTGATTCCCAGAAAATTTATTTTTATTATTATTATCATTTGACTTTCTTCTCAATTTGGTCTGTACTTAGTCCTATGGTTTATGAAACTAGTATTTATTTTTCCTACACTGAGTATTTTGGTAGAATGCATTTTGAAATCTAGTTTTAAACTTAAGGGAAATATTTGTTACAGTATAAACAAAATAATTAAAACGACAAGAAAGGGATCTTACCTGAAAAAGAATTTAAAAACATCGAAAATAATGTTCACATGTACTCTGTAACTCAGAAATGACCAGATACTTCAAATAATCACTTTAATTCTTGTAAGGCTACAAGATAAGATGCTCTCTGGTACATCCTATTAAGTATATTAAAACCCTTGCCTTCTACGGATGATTGATTTCACTTACTTGATCTCTTCCTGACTTATGTGACGTCATGTGACGTTCAAGTTGGGTTCTGTATGCAAAGGTATAACTGCACAGGGAGCAACTAAAATTATCTTCATTCTTTTCATGGCGATACTTAATGTGTTCTTTCAGAGAGGTAAAGCGTTTATAGCCTCTATCACAATACGGGCAGGTGAGTAACTGGGAGAATGCATCTGGTGTTCCTGTAAAAGAAAGATCAGGTATTTTGAATTTAAAACATTCAAAAAATATTACCAAAGCTACCACTGAGTCCCTATGCTTTGTATCAGATATTATGCCACCCACTTTATATTTGATCCTTAAACCAATACAATGATACTCATCTCTATTTTATAAAAGAGCAAACAGGAGGCTCAGAAAGGTTAAATAACTTAAAAGTCACATGGCCAGTAAATGATGAAGTCAGGATTCAAACATGTGCTGTCTGACTTCAAAGTCCCCTATCTTTTCCACTAAATCACAAATCTTCCCTTCTTTTTGTATGGTTAATTAGACAAAGAAAATAAAGATAGAATTAGAATATGCATTATGTTTGTAAATATATACATATTGAAGGGGACTTGCACACCATAATAGAATCTTTCTATTGGTAACAATGTATCATTATTTATTCAATGCTCATTCTTTCTAATTTGGAAATGACACTATAAAGTTATTGTCATTAGACAGTAAGTAGTATATAATTAGACTATGTTTTCAAGCCACTCCTGCAGTTAGGTGTAGCCATATGACAGAGTTTGGACCACAAGAGAAGAAAGGAGCCGAATCGAGGTCTGGCCCACAACGGGCTCCCACGCATACTTCTTTATGTTCTTTCTCTTACTGAAATACGTGGATACATTTTCTGTAGAATTTTATATGGATAAATATAGGATAGCATTCAGAAAATAAAGGCAATATAGAAAAACTGGAATTCACTGAGTGAACCATATATATATTTTTAAGATTTATTTGAGAGAGAGGGGCGTGTGAGTGAGGGGAAGGGCAAAGGCAGAGAATCTTCAAGCAGACTCCCTGCTGAGCACCGAGCCTGCCACGTGGCTTGACATAGGGCTTGATCCCAGGGCCCATGAGATCATGACCTGAGCTGAAACCAAGAGTTGGACACTTAACTGATTGAGCCACCCAGGTGCCCCTGAATGGACCATATTTTTACATATGGAACCACCTAAGCCTGACAATCCTAAAACATACTATTTTGCCAATTAATACTATTTAACTAAGAGTGGGTTTCCATATTTGATTTGTTTCTTTAAAAAAAAAGTTCCTAAAAGATGATAATTTATTATAAATCATATCTCTACCTTCATTTTGAATTTATTGAAAAAGACTACCAAAGAAAATTTTATAACCTCAAAATCCTTCATAAACATATATTACCTTTATTGAAATTCCAAGTCCATATAAATTAAAAGTCTTGCTCAAGAACCAGCCTGCATGTTATAGACTGAGGACCTGACCCCACATAGTTTGTTAATTATGTTAAAATATGTATCACATATATGCATAAAATCAAATAACCAAATCCCCCAAAGTTTATGATGATATCTTTATTATCACCTAGCAAGGCAATTGGAATCAGAGAATTTTTTGTTGGTGATGTCTCTAAAATGACCTACTTCTGTGGGGGGGTAGATTAGCCACATGAAATTGTTTTGGAAATCATGCTATGTTTGGTCCAGTATTAATTTCCTATTTGTATAGGCAGGTAGGAAATCCACATTTGGGACATTCTCCTTGCCAGAGAACCTAATCCATCCTATTGATTTTAGCTGGTTACAAGGGCAAAAGTCCAAGTCAGCCATTTCAGGTGCTTTATTATTGGCACCACAATCACAATGTGATTTCCATTACTTAAGCTGCTTATAATCCATAGCATAATACCGCTGTCTGCTCTCATTATATTCTATTTTCTTCTTTGCTTTCATCATTAATAAACGAAATACTAATAATTCTGAAAAATGGCATGCTGCTCATGATATTTTACCAGCAAGTTATTATTTTCATAAATCAGTATCTATTGAATTTCTCACACAAGAGATACGAATTTATTCTTTTAGGATACTAGCATAAAACAATGAAAAGTAAACCTGAATATCTGCCATAATAAGCAAATTATAGAATGAACAGGCTTGAAAGCTAAATGAAAATTTTGTTTCTATTTTTGAAATATATTGGATGTTTGCTTTTTAAAAAGAATCACTTTTTTTAGCAAAGAAGGCTCGTCATGTAAGGAAAAAATTTTTCTTTTTAGAATTCTTACAATAAACTTAAGGTAGTGATTGAAGACTACTAAAAAATCCAACTTATGTCTGATTATTTTTTGAGCTATCTATAATTTCCTTATATACCTGTGACTATGAACATGCTTATTTAAAAAAAACTGTAATTTTTGTATCCTGAACTTCCTTTGCTAGGTAGCATGACGCTTCAGACTGTTAGTAGTACTTGATATAAAACTTTTGAAAAATCTTCTTTACTTGTGCCCCACCGATTCAGAGTTTGTGATACTTCAACCTGCTCGAGTAAAGTTTGCGCTTTCACAATTTATGAAGTGTAGGAGAGCATGCTGAATCCACTAAAACTTAAAAAACTAAGGGCTTCTGAGGATAATTGGATCTAGTGGTGTGACAGAATACCTACTGTGAAATACTTCATTGGCTGTATACCTGAAAGTAATGACTACCTGAATTCAAGGACTACCTAGGACAGATTCTAGAATTCAAATGTTTTACTGATTCAGAATGATTAGGGGGCCAATTTTTATGGGATTTTACTGTGTTGATTAGTAACAATGGGCTTTACAAAGTTTAACCTTATTTGGTCTGTGCAATGAAACATTTTTTTGGTTCTCATTATTTTCTTTAATAAGGCTTCTTGAAAAACTTTATGTTACATAAAACATTTACATATATATACATTAAAATTCTGAAATTTTCTTTTCATGTTTATTGTAACCTATTGCTTCTTCATGTGAAATGTTAACAAATTTTCTTTAAGGAAAAAAAACTGGGGCGCCTGGGTGGCTCAGTTGGTTAAGTGTCCAACTCTTGGTTTCAGCTCAGGTCATGATCTCAGGATCGCAACTTCAAGCCCTGTGGCAGGCTCTGCACTCAGAGCAGACTCTGCTTGGGATCCTTTCTTCCCCCCTCTGCCCTTCCCCTTGCTCTCTCTCTCAACTAAATAAATACATATTAAAAAAAGAAAAAAAAAAGAAAAAAAACCCTGAGAAATCAAAGTAGAAATTGTAGGGCCCTACAGGATTACAGTGCCTATAACTATAGACTTTCCAAATATGCAAATAGATCAACACAACACTATTCATAAAGCTGTAATGTTGTGTCCCCAGGGGCAATAATCCATAGTCTTCAAAAATGTGTCCTTTTGGCATACTGGAGGAATCAGTTCTAGAGTGTCCTACTTCTATTTCTTTTGTCACTCATTTAGTTACAGAAAATCCTATCTAGGGGCGCCTGGGTGGCACAGTGTAGTTAAGCGTCTGCTTCGGCTCAGGGCGTGATCCCGGATCCTGGGATTGAGCCCCACATCAGGCTCTTCCGCTATGAGCCTGCTTCCTCTCCCATTCCCCCTGCTTGTGTTCCCTCTCTCGCTGGCTGTCTCTATCTCTGTCAAATAAATAAATAAAATCTTAAGAAAAAAAAAAAAGAAAATCCTATCTATTCTGAGGTGAAACTTCTATTTCTGCTTTTTCATAGCTGATTCCTGATTTAAGGAAAGTACAGTTGACTCTCTGCAACAGAATCTATTTTCTTCTTTCTTCTCAATTGCCTTTAAAAATATATACAGGATATATATATATATATATACACACAAATGGCCAACGCACATATGAAAAATGCTCCATATCACTTGGCATCAGGGAAATACAAATAAAAACCACAATGATATACCACCTCACACTGATCAGAATGGCTAAAATTAACAACTCAGGAAACAACAAATGTTGGCAAGGATGTGGAGAAAAGGGAACCCCTCTTACACTGTTGGTGAGAATGCAAACTGGTGCAGCCACTCTGGAAAACAGTATGGAGTTTCCTCAAAAAGTTAAAAGTAGAACTACCCTATGACCAGCAATTGCACTACTAGGCATTTATCCAAAGGACACAAAAATAGTGATTTGAAGGGGAACATGCACCCCAATGTTTACAGCAACAATGTCCCCAAGAGCCAAACTATGGAAAGAGCCCAGATGTCTATCGATAGATGAATGGATAAAGAAGATATGAGATGTGTGTATATATATGTATGTGTGTGTGTATATATACATATGTGTATGTATATATACATAATGGATTATTACTCAGCCATCAAAAAGAATGAAATCTTGCCATTTGCAATGATGTGAATGGAACTTGAGGGTATTATGTTAAGCGAAATAAGTCAGAGAAAGACAAATATCATATGATTTCATGCATATGTGGAATTTAAGAAACAAAACAGATGAACATAGGGAGGGGAAGGAAAAATAAAATAAGATAGAAACAGTGAGGGAGGCAAACCATAAGAGTCTCTTAGCCCTAGAAACAAACAGAGGGGGTTGCTGGTGGAGAGGTGGATGGGGGGATGGGGTAACTGGGTGAGGGGCATTAAGGAAGGCACGTGATGTAATGAACACTGGGTGTTATATGCAACTGATGAATCACTAAATTCTATCCCTGAAACTAATAATACATTATAAGTTAACTAAAATGAATTTAAATACAAAATAAGAGAAATAGTAAAGGAACAACTGAACATTCAGGACATGCATAAAAATGAATCTAGACACAGACCTTATACCCTTCACAAGAATTAACTCAAAATGGATCACAAACCTAACTGTAAAGTGCAAAACTATAAAGCTCCTAGAAGATAACAGAGGAAAACCTAGATGACCCAGGGTATGACGATGCCTTTTTTTAGATACAACACCAAAGGCATGATCCATGAAAGAAAGAATTGACAAGCTGGACTTCATTAAAATGAAAACTTTTGTTCTGTGAAAGATGATCTCAAGAGAATTAGAAGACAAGTCACAGACTGGGAAAAATATTTGCAAAAGACACACCATATATAAAGGACTATTATCCAAAGTATGCAAAGGACTCTTAAAACTCAACAATAAAAAAATCAATAACTTGATTAAAAAATAGTCCAAAGACTTAGCAGATATACAGCTGGTAAATAAAGATGCTCCACATCATACGTCATCTGGGAAATGCAAATTAAAACACGCCACCACCACACGCCTATCAGGATGGCCAAAATCCAGAACACTGACAGCACAAGATGCTGGTGAGGAAGTGGAGCAACAGAAACTCACCATGCTGGTGGAAATGCAAAGCAGTACAGCCTCTTTGGAAGACAGTCTGGCAGTTTCTTACAAAAGCAAACATACTCCTACTAGAGGATCCAGCATATGCACTTCTTGGTATTTACCCAAAGGTGTTGGAAAACTTGGGTCTACACAAAAATCCGCACATGGATGGTATAGCAACTTTATTCATAATTACCAAAACTTGGAAGTAACCAAGGTGTCCTTCAGTAGGTGAATGGGTAAATAAACTATGGTATATCCAGACAACAGGATATTATTCAGCACTTAAGAGAAATGAGCTATCAAACCATGCAAATACATGGAGGAATCTTAAATACATATTACTCAGTGAAAAAATCCAAATTATAAGGTTACATGCTATATAATTCCTACTATATGACATTCTGGAAAAGGCAGAACTACGGAGACACAAAAAGATCTGTGGTTTCCAGGGGTGCGGGGAGGTGGGGAAACATGAATGAATAGGCAAAGCATAGAGGATTTTTAGGGCAATGAAAATACTCTATGAGATACTATAATGATGGATACATGTCATTAAATATTTGTCCAAACCCACAGAATGTATAACACCAAGAATGAACCCTAAGGTAGATTATGGACTTTGGATGTTTATGATGTATCAATGTAGGTTCATCCTTGGTAAAAAAAAAAAAAATGTACCATTCTGGTGAATTATGTTGATAATGGGAGAAGCTATGCACTTTGGGGGGCAAGAGGTACATGGGAAATACTTGTACTTCTGTCTCACTTTTTTTGGTAAGCTTTAGGCTTCTCTAAAAATGTCTTTTTAAAAAGTTGATTATTTATTTATTTATTTAAAAGATTTTAATTGATTAATGAACTTATTTATTTGGCAGAGAGAGAGAGAGAGAGAGAGAAACAGAGCACAAGTAGGCAGAGCAGCAGGCACAGGGAGGGGGAGAAGTAGGCTCCCCGCTAAGCAGAGGGCCCGATGTGGGGCTCAATTCCAGGACCCTGGGATCACAACCTGAGTCGAAGATGACACTTCACGGACTGAGCCACGCAGGCGCCCCAAAAAAAGTTGATTATTTAAATGTTAAGTTAAATCTATCCATTAAACTAGGAACCTTGGAAAAAATCAAACCAGATTTAGGATCTTAATACTTTAAATATCCTTAAACATTCCAAGTGACTTCTTGGTTCTTGGTGTACATATTGCATAAAATTTCTTACAGGAATATTTGCATGCGATTGTCATCTGTTTCTAGCATGGCAGGAGGGAACAGCAGCCTGTTTCCTTTCAGGAGAGTATGAACATATTAGAACTACATTTTACAACTCTTCGTATACTGGCTGTTCATATCAGAATAGACTAGAGCAAATATAAAAAACCTCATTTGTCTCCAAATCAGAATGTTTTGAACCAGACAATCATATTTTGCTTGCCAGAATGGTGGAAAAAAATCAAGAAAAAGTTAAAGGTCATCCTAGCTCCCATTTCTACTACTTGCTGCTATGTGAGTGAATGGAAATCAACGTCCAGGCATTGTTCTAAGCATTCACTGCAGTGGCCTTACCATGATACACAGGAAATGCCACAAATGGAATACTACACTGTTATCATAAACATTTTCCTTTCACTAAAGAGATTATTCTCTATGGGCACCTGCCATAGATGTTAGATTTCAGAAATGTTCCCTAGAGTAAAGTAGGTTCCCATCGTACAGCTGTGGAAATAATAAGCCTGTCAAGAGGAAAACAAAGCCAGCTGTGAAGCCCCACTTACCGTTGTCATCGTGACCACTGGCTTCAGGGGTGCCCTGCCTCTGGTCCTCTTCAGGTGCCTCGGGGTAAATGACAGCAGTGTCTTGTTGTTGCAGGAACTCTTCAACATTAGGATCATGGTTTTGTTCATTTTCTGCATCTGAGTCACATTCATCATCTTTTACTGAAAGAAATGCATACTTTATAGAAAGCAGTTTCATCACCACGCTGTTATGAGGTTTTTCTAAATAAGAAATTATTTACCTTAAGAGAATACACTATCGTTCTTGAATTTGTAGGAAATATTTACCAAAAATTAAAAACAAAATTCACTCATTCTGTTGTGCACTACTAAGAAGTCTTTTAGAAAGCATTATAGAAGTCTTAAAATTTTCACAATATCCCTTTTAAACTTTAGAGTGTACTTCTAGTCTATGTGACTGATAAACAAGACGCAGAAAAGGTTATATACTTGACTGAATTCTTAATTTCTCAATCAAGGATAAAGCAAGGAAAAAAGGAGAAAACCTTAGCCCCTTCTAGTAACCTATCGGATATTTACTTAGAATTGTAGCTTAAATCTCAATCATTCTCAGTTTAAACCACTTCAAAGTTCAGTGCGGTTATGTGATTTCTTAGGAAACAGTGTTAATAGTTATCTGTAGTTGGAAATATTTCTAGTAAGGGTCAGGAGTATCAGATCCATAAAACTGCTTCCTATCTCCTCTAGTATTCATATAAACAAGGCTACTCTTCCTCTATTTCACTTCAATAAATGTTTAACGGTGGGCTGAGGGCAGAGGCATTTTTTTCCTTCGGTTAGAAAGGTTCAAGAGATAACGGAATGCTTTCACTTTGAGAAAGTAACCCAGAGTGCTGCTGAGTTTCTAAAGCAGTATTGCTGCACTATGTTTCCCTCCATTTCCTCCACTGGCTCCAGAGGACAGTGTTTACTCCATGCTGGTGGGAACTGTAATGGGTTGTATGGCTCCCAGGTGTCTCATGGCTGACTTCTTTATACACTTTGGGCTGAACTCTCAGTTCTGAATCTGTAAAACCGCATTTCCCAGCAGACTAAAATTGGGCCAGATTAAAATGCTGAGGTGGGGGCATGTTTTTTGTGTAACAGTTATTGAAACAATCTTGCTAAATCTCTTGCACAGCATAGTAAGTGAACTCCTCAGGGCAACTGCTGTCTAAAACCTTAAAGCCAATAGCATAATAATAATGGTGACCCATCATTTCCCCTTCCTTTTTAATATAGCCAATAGCTATCAATTATTTAGCAATGGATTACTGGATCCAGGGATAAGTGAAGACTCTTTAAGAGGGAAGTTGGTACTGTGGGTTTTAAGGGAGTTTGTTTTCAAATCCTCACCTTCTTTGTACATTCTTTCTTAGACTCTGGAAGACTGTCTCTACTCTCCCCTTTCCACCGTACCTTTGCTCAAACTCAAAAGGAAGAAGAGAAGTGGTGCCTGGGTGGCTCAGTGGGTTAAGCATCTGACTCTTGATTTTGGCTCAGGTCATGATCACAGAGTTGTGAGACTGAGCCCTTCATCTGGCTCTGTGCTCACCTGGGAGTCTGCTTTCCCTCTCCCTCTGCTTCCCCCATCCCACCCGTGTTCACACTGGCGCTCTCTCTCTCTCTCTCTCAATAAATAAATAAATAAATAAATAAATAAATAAATAAATAAAATCCTTAAAAAAAAAGTTAGAAGATGGATGCCTGGGTGGTTCAGTTGGTTAAGTGTTTGCCTTCTGCTCAGGTCATGATCTCATGGTCCTGGCAACGAGTTCCCCTTGGGCTTCCCGCTCAGAGAGGGGTCTGCTTCTCTCTCTGCCCCACCCCTGCTCCCTCTCAAATAAATAAATAAAATCTTAAAAAAAAAAAAGAAGAGAAAAAGGCATATCCCAGTACATTAATATGGTGCATCACCCTGGAGTTGCCAAAGGAAAATATTCAAAATACTGATTGGGGAAAACATTCTTTCCTTCTTTCCTTCCTTCCTCCCTCTTTCTTTTTTTAGCATAGCTTTATTTTTATTTTAAAGATTTATTTATTTATTTGAAAGAGAGAGCAAGAGAGAAGGGGGGGAGGGGCAGAGAGAGGAGCAGACTTCCGGCTCAGCAGGGAGCCCACCTCGGGGGAGGTCCTGTTGACCCCAGGACTCCAGGATGGTGACCTGAACTGAAGGCTTAACTGACTGACCCACCCAGGCACTCTGGGAAAACTTTCTTATTGATTAATCAAGACAACATAAAACCACCACAGGCCTTCCAGTTTTTCCTGTTTACATGGATTTCTATTGGGGGTAAAGCATGGCAATTTTCTGAAATGGGGATATTTTGACTCTAGTTAGGAAGATCTGAAATCAGCTATATAATAATATGGTCAGAGGGAGTGAGAGTAGTTTCCTTTAATGATGTCATCTGTTCCATTCCCTAACTATTATTAAAAATTTCATTGCTCTTCAGGAACCTGGTCAGAGCAAAGCAAAGTGTATTCTCAAAAATCATTCCTACATTTGTCATTAGCTGGAAAAATAAGCATTTTTGCTTATATGCTAAAGCAGTACAAGTCAGTGTCATTGAGTCTTTTCAATGTAACTTCAAAATTTCAAGTTAAACTAGATAAAACTCATGAGCGAAATTTATATTTTATGTGATTGATTTCCATATGGATTACAAGATACTTAAAAATATTTTTATCAAATTATATTTATTTCTATTATAGTCTTCACTTATAAAGTTTATATTTTCTACATCCTATTAAGTATCTGTGTATATACATGTGTGTATAGGCTAGATGCTAGAATAATGAGTTTTTAAATAGTATACATTTTGCAGAATTATATAGTCTGTATTTTATACATGAACCTTGCATCTTCAATAAGTTAGAAGCTTACCTATGTACTGACTGGTTCTAAATGTACTACTCATTTGGAAACAAAAATTTTCATAACTAAAAAAATTATATTAGATATAAATAATCTTCATCTCACTATTGAATAATCTACTTTTTAAAAAAATCATTAAGCTTTTAATTTTAATTCCAGTCTCGTTAACAAATAGAATAATATTAGTTTCAGGTGTACAATAGTGATCCAACACTTCCATACAGCACCTGGTGCTCATCACAGCAAGTGCCCTCCTTCATACCCATCAGCTATTTCACCCCCCAGCCATCTCCCTTCTGGTAAGCATCAGTTTGTTCTCTATTGTTAAGTGAATAATCTATTTTTTAAAAGATATGTTTATTTGTACTTTGTATATTCCTCATTATTTATAATTTACATATTTTTCATAGAGGAAATTTTTATAAAACTTCTCAGATTGTGTATTGGCAAAATTATTTGAATTAGAAAAATGAAAACACACTTTTTCTTGACAACAAGTCTGATGAGGTTGATTGCTATAACAGTAACACTTGGCTTTGCTAGTTAGGTTATTAGGTACAAAATTTCTAGAAACTGAATGAACTAAAGTTTGTAGCTCTAAGGCATTAATAAGAATATTATTATCTCATGTGGTAAGATAAAATGATTTTTACCCTTTTGCCAAAATATATTGGCAAAAGTTACTGAAATTCACAATATTTCAATTTCCCTAACCGTTTCTGAATATATTAATCAAGGTACCTCTAAGTGAGGGGAAGAAATAACAAAAGCCAAGAACAGGTAGCATCAGTACTTGGAGAAGTAAGTGTTGGCAGAGCTTTTTTGGTATATGTCCCAGAAAATCAGGGAGTGAAAGAGTCTAATGACTGGGAAACAAATTCTTGAGCAAATTAGGCAGCTTTGAATTTTTGCTTTCAACAGAATTGAAGGAATTGTCATTTAACAGGACATTAAAAGTATTTTTATTGATATATAACTATAACTCTTTGCACATCATTCTAAGGATGTATAATCAAAGTAAATCAGTTATCACAAAAATGTATTTCACCTTTTTATTTAAGAGAATAAAGTTATCTGAGTGCTAAACAAAACACAGAAACAGAATTAATGCTGAACAGTTTTTCCTCTAGAAATGAGCAGCACTGGGGCCCCTGGGTGGCTCAGTTGGTTAAGAGGCTGCCTTTGGCTTGGGTCATGATCTCAGAGTCCTGGGATCAAGTCCTGCATCAGGCTCCCTGCTCAGTGAGGAGCTGCTTCTCCCTCTGCCTCTCCCTCCCTTGCTCATGCTCTCTCTCTCTCAAATAAATAAAATCTTTTAAAAAAAGAAATAAGTAACATTAAACTATTGATAAATGAACTAATTGAAGAATACTTCAGTTCCTTCAATCTCATTTCCAGCAAAAATTTTTTTGTAATAATTATTTGTTTAAATTTGTAATGTATTTATGTTGTGATCAACTACGTAGTACTGATAATTATACGATAAATAAATCCATAAATTAAAAAAATCTTAAGAGCCTTGTCCCTAGAAATTAAAAAGAAACATAAATTTTAATTTATATACATGTTTTTCTTATAAAGAAGTGGATAGCTGATCAGAAATACCTTCAAACAGGGACTATATACCCTGCTAGCATTGAGTTCTATTGGTTATGTAGAATAGAATTATGAGTTCAAGGAGTAAACATTATGATATAACATTTCTGACTCCTAAAGAAGAGCTTATTCATATTTTTAAAAATTGAATGATGGGCAGGTATTAAATTGTTATAGATTTACATACAAGAGTGATGTTAAAAATGTCATTTTTATTTTTTATTTATTTTTTTAAAAGATTTTATTTATTTGAGAGAGAGAGAGAGAGAGTGGGCATGTGCACATGTGTGCGCATAAGCAGGGGAGGGGCAGAAGGAGAGGGAGAAGCAGCCTCCCTGCTGAGCAGGAAGATCCACTTGGTACTCCATCCCAGGACCCTGGGATCATGACCTGAGCCGAAGGCAGACACTTAACCAACTGAGCCACCAAGGCGCCCCTAACAATGTCATTTTTAATATGCCAGAAATTAGATTGTAACTACTTACACTTAAGATGAAAAATTTTAAATGTACATTAAGAAATATGTGGGACAGTACATAATCAGTTTACATAATATAAAATTTAGAGGATAATAACAGTGCCTCTTAGGGGTATTTGTGAGAATTAAATTATTACTATTAGATTAGATGATTTGGTATTAGGTGTGGTATCAAATTCTGGGCTCTTTCCAACTAAACTACCCTGTCTTCAGGAACCTGCATCTAAGCCAAAACAACTCTAAGCTGAGACAAGAAATCCTGCAGTTTTACATGTAAATTTAAAGTGTTGGGAAGTGCACATTGTAAAAGGTCAGTTATAAAGCAAAATTTCTAGTCTTAAGACTGATAAACTTACATATTTAAATAATAGAGAGATGAGCAAATACATAGAAACATAATAATAATTTGGCTTTCTTCAGATATGGCAAAACTCAGAGCTGTCAAATATAAAATTATTTTGGACCACAGGCCTATATGACCATTATCATTTGCCAAAGTGTAGAATTATAGGGTTATAATCACAAATTAGAGAGAGCAAGGAGAGAGAGAGGCAAACATTTAATATAAAGATTAAAAATTATTTAGCTATATTTTATTTCCACTAGAATCATGACCTGAGCCACTCTTCTATGTGAAATCCACAACAATTTAATACCCGCTCATCATCCAACTTTTAAAAATATGAATAAGCTCTTCTTTATGAGTCAGAAATGTTATATCATAATGTTTACTCCTTGAACTCATATTTTTATTCTACATAACCAATAGAATTTGATGCTAACAGAGTATATATTTCCTGTTTGAAGGTATTTTCTGATCAGCTGTCCTTAGGCTCCTTCCTATCTTTATCTTCCATTTTTCAAACTTTGTAAAGCTATAACTATATAAACAAAAAAGGGATGCTCAGAAGGAACAAAGGATGTTTTGGGTAAAATTTTCACTCTCTGAATACTAAGCTGAGACTACAGTTCTCTTAACTTCATGAATTGCAAAAGGAAGTCAGCTGAAGAAAGGATCTGACAAAGTTCTGAACTAATGATGGTGCCCTTTGTACAATGTTTTTGTTTACTTTGTCAGCACATTATTCCCTAGAAGTCAAGGAAGTAACAAAAGCAAAGACAAAACATAATTTTTAAGTTTAAATGCTTAAAAGCCTCGACCGTCCAAATTCTATCCTTCTTCCTTGAAACTACACTTATCAGGGCTTTATTAAATGTTTGCTTACTCCTAACTTCCCATGTTCCAGGGAAATAGTGCAGCAGGGATCATCTTCCACTGCGGGGGGGACCTCAGATTTCAGCAACAATTTAAGTTAATACAGGGTTACTTTACATTCCAGATGTGATTTTTTGGGAGGAGGGTTGGTTAAGGGAATGTATATACTACTCAGTACTAAATGAAAGAATTTATTTTTGTAGTGAAGAGCAAAGCGTGAGGTAAAATACTAACACTAGGAATTGTGAATTTTTTTTTTTTTTGATAGCATTTTGCCTAAAAGGGCAAATAATCTTCTGTAACTCTGGTAATGTAAATCATCTAATTTTAACGTTAGGTAAAAGAGTTAATAAACAGCATTCTTTTGTGTTCATTAAGACTATTTTGCTAATAACAAATAGAGAGTTAAATATTTTATATAATGTGTAAGTTAGCATGACAAATAGTTGATAACAACATATTTGAATACATTATTCATGCAAGTTAAACACAACCAAGTTAAAGGCAGAATATAAAATCTTAGGCATCAGGTACCATAAATCATCACATATCCCATTACTATTTAATTAATTTGGAATTCATCTTTAAGAACTGACTGACAAGTATGGGAGTGTTTGTTTATATTATAGATAAAAATCTATTTTTGACATATTACTATGAAATATACTCATCTTACATAATGAAAGATAACTTATAGGGCTCTATGGAGTATTCCTAAAATGCACTGCAGAGAAAAGAAAAAACTGCAAGTGTTCAACCAAAAAAAAGAAGAAAAAACAGAAAATTTAATTAAAATGATATGACAGACATTTCTAATTTATGATTGACCATACAAAATACAATCATACTACTTGGAAGTACAGTATTTTGAGGAAATGTTTTAATAACTTGGAATCCATCTTTGAAGTTTTCATTCTAAGAGTTCTGGCTGACTTAGGTGACACAGTAAGTGCCTGGTGTTATTATATGTAAGATCTTGATTTAAGTTTTCCACTTATTCTTTTGATTCTTAAATCTGATTTGAATCCATTATAGAGGAATAGCCTTAAGTCTCAGGGAGTATGTACTTTTAGTCACCTAGAAGCAAATTTCCTTGTTTACTATAATTTAACTTCATCTTAGCCTTTTTCAAAACCACAGAAATTATAAGAAAAAATTTTGATTCTCTTGTTTGCTGTGACATGTTCACTCAGCTCATCAATATTCATGATTTTCATTTAGTTTATAGATAACTCATGATATTTGCTTATTCTTCTCCCTTCTGCTTTCTGTCTTGTGGGCAACTCAATGTAGATCTTGGTAACTAATAATGAAACTCAAAATAGTTAAATCTGTATTTCTATAGCTTTGGTAAAAAAATTTGATATAAATTCAAATCATCATTTTTTGGATTATCTGTAGATTGTACTTGTCATCCTTATGGAATGGAAAATATGCTGTGTCAGATGAATCCGCAAATTTACGCTGTATTTAAAGAATATAAATTTCTAACTTTTCATATCGTGCCCTATATGCCTGAGTACTGAAACACTGAAGGAGGTCAAGATAAAAGAGGAGGAAACAGACTAAATTCATGACTCACAAATGCAAAAACCAGTGACACAGAAGACCTCTTTCAAAGGCTACAGTATGAAAGAAAATGGCAAGCGCCTACCTGCACATCCCGCTTCATCTGCCTGAGCTTCAGGCCCCAGGATTTCTTGTCCTTCCTTTCCTGCTAAATTCAAAGAACAAAGGATTAAAATAGATCCATGTGGCACAAACATTTTTAACATCTAGAAATCTGAAAAGGAACTTTTAGATTATATTTAATTTGGATTTTTTTCCCTTTTAGAAGTAATGTGCACTTGAAAAGAGAACTTTCTAAAAGAGATTAAGCAGATAGTTTTACCAGACTCACGAAGGTACCTTAGAGAAGCAAAATTAGTGAAGATTTGTACATAATCCTAGAATTATACATACATTAGAATTATATGCATACTGGAATTTTAGTGTTTTTTTTTTAGGAGAGGAGTTCTGCCTCTAGGTAGCAGGATTCCTTTTTTTTAAAATTTCTTCTGCAAAGTACACGTTTCTACGTTTTAGGCACTGTGCTAGATGCTTATAAACTGATTTCCTTTAACCTTCATAACTACCTATTTTATAAGTTAAAAAAAAAAGACAACCAAAACTTGAGGCTTGAAGAGGTTAAATAGCCCAAGGACATACTGCTATTAGGTGATAGAAGTGGAATTTGAATTCAGGTCTGAATGGCTGTAAAACCTACTTCCCGCTCCGCCCTTGCCTGTAAGACCAGAGGACCAGACAACTCACCAAAAAGAAGACTGTACTAAACTTCACTGTGTCCAGAGTAAACACCTAGGGCACAATATTTTCTCTTTCACTCTATTCATTATTCTAACTACTGATAAATCATCATAATAATAGTACTGGTAAACATTTTTAGATGTCATTTGTCCTCCTTTGCCACCTAGGTTTATAGTGAGCTGACTGTAGTATTCTATACAGAATAAGATCAGAGTAAATAGGCATATCAGTGTAGCAAGGAGAAAGTATGTTTTGTGTATTCAGGCACATTTTATTTATTATAATAGTTTATTATGTACATGTCTGCATATAAAAACATGAAGGAGTTAAAAACTGCTTTTAAAAAAACTCGCAGCAGAGGATACATAATTATGATCAGAATACTTATAAGTCATGCTGAAACATCACCTCATGTAGTTAATCTACACCCCAATCAAATCCCATTGAATATGCCAGTCAAAGATCTTGATTTAGATTTCCCCTAAGTTTGATAATTGAATTGAGAAATAGAACACTAATCAAGTAAAATCTTTGCTCACATTAAAGCGTGTATTTCTGTAAGTGCCTTGGATTATCAGGTGGATTTAGTCAGCAGATCTTCTTTACTCATTAACTTTTATATTAGTACTTAAAGATGATCACTATGTGAAAAAGTTAAAATATGCCTAAACCTTTTTAGATCAGCATAAAAAACACTGTCTAAAGTAGGTAATAAAGAGATTAATGTCTGATAAATAATTCTCATTTTATATTTGCCATCAGCAAAATGACAATTAAAAAACCCTTGCTAAACTGTTTATAATATAGTAGGACGAACACCAATGTTAGATAAATGTTTGCAAATCTTTAACATCTTTTTTTTCCTCTAAAGTATCTAGTTAAACTAAAATAATAATAAACAGTATGACAGCTGGATAATTATAGAATAGTAATATAGTTATTGATTGTTGATCAATCTATGCTCTTTATTTCTCCTCAAATGAAAATTAAGACAGCCAGAGTTACTAAGATGAAAGATGACAGTGATATTAAAAGTTATGATATTTTGGACAATACTAATTTTTTTGCTTATAGTTATTATAGCTAATTAAAAATCTGTCTGCAATTCAATTAAATGATTTCTTCATTTCTGCTCAGGATGAAATCTAAGCATTTAACATACTTCAGAATTTGGTCCCGGACTTCTCTACTGTGATTTAAAAATTGGAAGTCTCCATTCTTTCCCTCATCACTGGGGCTGGAATTTTGGTTCAACAAGTAAAATCATATTGCCTAATGAAAACAGAAAATATCCTAATGCTGGTCTGCAGCATGAACAAACTTCTTTCACTACAGACTGCTGCCAGGAACAGTCTCCTTCCTGCTTCATCCATGGACCATCATGAGGGTGTACTGGAACAGCTAAATACTGTTCAACAGCCTCCTCCCTCATGTGTTCTGATCTCACAGCTTAGAAAATGTAAGGGAGTAAAGTAATAGAATCTCCTTGTGCATGAGATTTTCTCTCCTGTAAGACTTACTAATGTCAACACATTGTGATTGACTAACCTAAATGCAACTTAGAAAGGTAAACTGGAATGTTTCTAAGGCTTTTGCTTTTAGTCTAAATTCCAAAGCAAATACATAAATGAGGAAAAACTCTCAAGTAACAAGACTTTGTTTTTTCAAATAGTGGCAAAATATAGCTAAAAAATAAGTAAAAAAATACTACTCATCAATAAAAAGGGACAATTTGTTGATATATCCAACACCTTAGATGAATCTCTCAAGAAATTATGGAAAGTGAAAAAAGTCAATCCAAAAGATTACATACTGTCTGATTCCATTTATATAACATTCTTTAAATAACAAAATTATAAAAATGGAGATGTGTGGTTGTGAAGGGTTAGGGTTGGGGCAGAGGGGAGGGGAAGGGAGGGTGGGTAAAAGGCAAGGAGGGAGCTTGGTGGTGATGGAATTGTTCTGTATCTTGTCTCTATCAATGATGACATTCTCGTTGTGATACTATACTACAGTTTTGCAAGATGTTACCATCAGGGAAAATGGAGTAAAGGGTATACAACAAGATCTCTGAATTATTTGTGAATCTAGAACTATTTGTGAATTATCTGTAAATCTATAATTATCTCAAAATTTAAAGTTTAATTGAAAAATAAGCCAATGGTTGATATCACAAATTTAGATAAAAAGAGATAGCACTTGTTTATTTTGCCATAAGATGTAACTCCTCGTAAGTAAAAGCAAGAATGGCAAATGCAATTCATGTTAACCAAAAATCCTGAAGGCTCAATGTCAATGGCCGGAGAGAACAGTTCAAAGTATAGGACTGATTATTAAGCACATGTTCAAAATTCTAAAACTCTCATTTCAAATTCATACCAGTGTGTTTCTAACCATTTCAAATGTGTTTGTGGGAAGATCTGATAGCAATTTCTAATAAGGCACAAGTGGGTGACTGAACCAGATTTTCCTTTCCTGCTTTCGTCTCTTCCTCCGTGACACACGCGCACATATGCCATGCACATTTATACCTGTTTTTCTCAAGCTGACCTCTCTGTCTAGAATGCTGTTACCCATTCCAGCTGAAAAACTTACTAACCCAATTCTTAAAAGATCAGTTCACATTTCTCTCAATCTGTAATTCTTCCCCCACCCTGTTCAGAAGTAAATGCCAACAGATTCCTGAATTCAAACATAAAATGTTCAAATAATTAGAAATGATTTTTTTACTGTGTACTTTTTCAGAGTATTTCCAAAAAGCTTCATTTTTCTCTCTTATATCCCCTAGTTTCTACATATATGCATATATTTTTGGTATAACTGTCCATCAAAGTCACAGTAAATGCAACTCACAGTCTCCACGAATACCTATTAACTTAAACAAAGGTAAAAAAAAATACATAACTGAGGTCACATTTGGTTAAGATGAAATGAACAAAAACCACCCTGTGTGTTCCACTGAATGAAGTTAAAAAAACCCGGGGAGAATTCACGGAGGAATTATTTGAAGGCTCTACAAGTTAAATCGTAGCAGGAAGAATGGGGAAGAAATCACAACAAGAATTCAAAGTACCACTGAATCACTGAGGAGTAATTTCTCCTACCCCCTGGCCTGGCCTGAAGGCAGCCTAGATTTAGAAGTGGGCACTGGGGCATGGCAGAGAAAAACTCTAGGAAGAACCCTCTAGTTTAGGCTCACGGGATAAGAAAGGGCTCAAAGAAGGGAGAAATTATTTTCCCCTCAATTCTGTTGTGTCCTAGTCCCTAGATCACCACAAGGTAGTGGTTGAGATCATGGTGACAGCAAGAACGTAAAGATACTTAAAATGCCAAGAAAGGGGAACCTTCTTATCCACTCAGAGGAGCAGTGTCCCCAAGAGATGGTACAAACTTCCATCAAGTTCTTTCTCCCCATCTTCTTGCAGCTCTTCTTCCTGCAGGCATAGTTTTGGGAAGTATGTGGCAAAGTATGACAAAGGAAGTCCCAGATTTTTGGATAGAGAACTAACAAGGGAAGTCCCAGGGAACTGAAAGTACTAGGGAGATCATGGAAAGGGAGGAGCGCAGGAAAGCAACCTGTATAACCTTCGTATAAAGCTGCTTGTGAAATCCTGGGCTCATATCCAACTTCCCATGTGTGGATCTGACCACAGGCTTTGAGAACTGAAGAAAGGATAAGGCCATTAATCATGTCCCAGAATGGCCACTGTAGGGCACAGATCCAAAAAGAATTGTAAAGGCTCTGACAACTAAACTGATATTGGAAACATAACCCAAAGAAAGTTATTTAGAACATACAGCCTGATAGAACTGGATAAGTCACCTGCTAAACCAAAAATATCAAGATGCTCCACAGGATTTAAATAAGACCAAGAGTCTCATAAGATAATATTCGAAATGTCCAGGATACAATCCAAAATTACTTAGCATATGAAGAACCAGGAAGATCTCAACTTCTATAGGAAAAGATAATCAAGAGATGGCAATACTGAGAAGACAGACGTTGAAGCTATCAAAGGCTTTAAGCAGCTGTTATGAAAGTACAATAAGAGCTAAGGATGAACACTTGGAAAGAATGGAAAGATAAAAAGTCTAGGCTAATTCTTATCAGCAAAAAGAAGATATAGATAGGAAACCAAAGGAAATTTAGAACTAAAAATACAGTAACAAATTTTTTGGAAAAAAAATCACTGGATGGACTCAATAGCAAAATGGAGATGAAAGAAGGAAGATCAGTGAATTTGATGGTAAGTAAATGGAAATTATCCAATTTGGACAATAAAGTGAAAACATTTAAAAAAATAAACAGAGTCTCGAGAGATGTGTGGGACAATATAAAATATCTAACATTCAGTCATTAGAGTTCCAGAAGGAGAAAAAATAGTGCAGAAAAAATAGTTGAAGGAATAGTATCTAAAAACTTCCCAGATTTAATAAAAAAAAACACAAACCCATAGATTAAAGAAGTTAACTGAATCTCAAACAGGACAAAGCCCCCCAAATCTGGGCCTAGACCCTCAATCAAACTCTGAAACCTTAGTAGTTAAAAAAATTCTGAAAAGAGATAGAGAAAATGATACATAACTATAAGGGAACAATGACTTAAAAGAAGGCATATATATCATTAGAAATGAGGGATTTCATAAGGAAATGGAACATCTTTAAAGTGCTAAAAGAAAAAAAAAACCTGTCAACCCAAAATTCTATATCCAGTGAAAATATACTTTGGAAACAAAGGTAAAATAAAGATATTCTCAGAGGAAGGAAAGTGAATAGAGTACACGGCCAGCAAACCTGATATACTACTAAAGGAAGATCTTCAGAAAGAAAGGGAAATGATATTAGAGGAAAATTTGAAATGTTAGGACTGAAAGAGGACACAAGAAATGATGTAGTATACATGACAAGGGTCACATAAAGCAGGGAGGGTAATGGAAACCACATAGGGGGTAACGTTTCTATATTTTAATTTGAGTGGTGAAATACTTATTCTAAGTAGATCATGAGAAGTATGTACATTCTCATCTACAGAGCAACTACTAAAAAATCAATACAAGTAGATACAGTAAAAAATGAAATAAATGAAATCTGAATACTAAAAAATATGCAAATGATTCAAAAGAAGGCAAGAAAACAGAAGACATTAAAAATGGAGGGAACAAACAGAAAGCAAATAATACAATGATAGACCTAAATCCAAACATCAAAACTTACATTATGTGTAAATGATCTAAATGAGCCAAAGTAAGGGATAGAGATTATTAAAAAACCCAAGGCCCATTTATAGCACTCTACAAAAAAGATTATTTCAAACGTAATATAGATAGGTTAAAAGTGAAAAGTTGGAAAAGAAATCTAGAGTGACTATTTTACATCAAAGTAGACTCTAGAGCTAAGAAAATCACCAGAAATCTAAAAAAACATTATATAAGAGGGCCAATTTACTGAGAGGACGTAACAATCTTAAAGAGTATGTGTCTAACAACACAGCTTCAAAATATGTGACCAACAGAACAGAAAGTAGAGAAAAATCCATGGGTATAATGGAGACTTCAGTGTTCTTCTCATGTTAATTGACAGAACAAGAAGGAGAAGCAGAGAATCAGCAAGGATATAAAATGAACTAAGCAACACTAGCAACTACTCCATCCAACTGACATTTGTAGAACATTCCACTCACCAACAGCAGACTACACATTCTTTTCAAATACACATAGAAAACTAATGAAGACAGACCATATCCAAGATCATATAATAAAACTTAAAAGAAATCATATAAAGTTTGTCCTCTGACCATAATAAATTAAAACTAGATATTAATAGCAGAAAGATAAGAAAATCTCTAAACACATAGGGAATTAATTAACATATTTCTAAAGAATCCATCGGTCAAAGAGAAAAAATGAAAAAAACAAAACATTAATATTTGTGCGATGTACATAAAGCGGTGTTTAAAGGGAAATTTATAATATTAAATGCTTATGGTACAGAAAAGTTCTCATATTAAAATTCTAAACCTCTGTGTTAAAAAACAGAAAAAAGGAACAAAATAAGCAGAGGGAAGGAATAAAGAGTAGAAATCAATAAAATTAAAGACAAAAAAGAAAAACAATGAAAAAGAAAACTAGTTCTTTGAAAAGATCAATAAAATTAACAAACCATTGGTAAGACTGACAAAATTGAGGGAAGCTACAAACTGCTAAGATCAGGAATGAAAAGGGAATATCACTACAGAGCTGAAGATAGTAAAAGGATAATAAAAGGATAGTAAAAGGAGACAGTAAAAGGAATGCTCTGAGTTCAAGGAGTAAACACTATGATATAACATTTTTGACTCTTGAAGAGCTTATTCTTTTTTTAAAAAATTGAATGACAGTAGGTGTTAAATTGCTATGGATCTCATATATAAGAATGTTAAAAATGTAAATATATTTAATATGCTAGAAATTAGATTGTTTTCAACTACTTATACTTGAAAAATTTGTATGCCCATTAAGAAATTTGGGAGGCAGTATATAATTATTTTATATAATAAATTTAGAGGATAATAATAGTACCTTTCAGGGTAGCTGTGAAGATTAAATTAGATACAGTATGTGCTTAGTACTGTACCTGGCACACAGTAAGTGCTATGTAATCGTTAGCTATTTTCCTTAATACAGGTCTGTAAGGTGAACATCTCTACACACATAAATTTGAAAACTGAAATGGACCAATTCCTCAAAAATTAGAAATTATTAAAACTCATCCAAGATAAAAAAGCTAACTTGAATATTCCTGTAACTGCTGTAGAAGTTAAACTTGTAGTTTAAAATCTTCCCCCCAAACAAAACAAAACTCAAGACCCAGCTGATTTCTTTCCCTTGAAAATTTTATCAGACATTTAAAGAAGAAATAGCACTAATTTTAAATAATATTTTCAAGAAAATAAAAAAGGAACACTTTCCAATTCATTTTATGAGGCTAGCATCTTCCTGATACCAAAACTGTATAAAAATGGTATAAAAAAGAAAGGAAACTATAGACCAATATCCCTCATGAAAATAGACTTCAAATTTTCAAAAAAATTTTACCACATCTAATTGAGCAATATGTAAAAGGAAAATGACTGAGTGGGGCTTTCCAGGGAATCCAAGGCTGGTCCAAAATGTGAAAATCCATTACTGCATTTACTGTGTTAATAGACTAAAGCAGCAAAACCGCATGATCATATCAACTGACACAAAAACCATTTGAAAAAACTCAACATCTATTCATGATGAAAACTCTCAGCAAACTAGGATAGGAACTTACTCAATTTGGTAAAAGGCATCTATAACAAACCTAATGGTAACATTTGTGTGTATGTGTGTGTCTGCAGAGTTTTACTCTTTTTTTAAAATAATTTTTTATTATGTTAGTCACCATACAGTACATCCTTAGTTTTTGATGTAGTGTTCTTATATTTAAAGGTAAAAGACTGAGTACTTTCCCTTTAAGATTGGGAAAAAGGAAAATGTCTATTCTTACCACTCCTGACATCTTATGTCAATAAACAGGAATAAAAAGTATACAGATTAGAAAGGAAGAAACAAAAATGCCCTATTTGAGAAGATTGTCTACACAGAATTAGCAAGTCCACAGGACACAAGGTCGACACAAAAATCGATCATATTGCTTGCTATATTAAAACAAAACTAAAAACATTCACAATGGTTTCTCCCTTTAAAAAAGAAATACATAGCTATAACTCTAATGAAACATGCTATAATCTGTTTTTGAAACTACAAAACACTAATGAGAGAAATCAAGGACTGATGCAGCATAAAAAAATCAACATACAAAAATCAGTTGCAATTCTATATAACAATCATGAGTTGTCTGAAAGAGAAATAAAAGAATCTCACATGTAAGAGCCATAAAAAAAATGCTTAGGAGTAAATTTAACCAAGGAGGTGAAAGATCTATACACTGAAAACTGTAATACATTGATAAAAGAAATTGAATATGACACAAATAAATAGAAAGATATTCTGTGTTCACGAATTGGAAGAATTAATATTGTTAAAATGTCCATACTACCCAGAGCCATCTCTAGATTCAATGAAATCCCTACCAACATTCCAATGGCATTTTTTTTACAGAGATAAGAAAAAACAATCTTAAAAGGCCCTATTTAGCCAAAGCAATCCTGAGAAAAAAAGAATGAAGGAAAAGGGTTTTGCTTCTTTCTGATGAGGATTTTAAAAAACATTTTAATTTAAAATAGTTTCAGACTTGCAGAAAAGTTGTCAAACTAGCACAGACTTCTGTATACCCTTCAACCTACTTCCCTTAATGAGAACAGCTTACATAATCACACTACTATTATGGAAACCATTATATTAATGTTAACATAATACTATTTACTAACATAAATACCTTATTTGACTTATGCCAGTTTTCTTACTAAGGCCCTTTCCTTTTCTGGTTACGAAACCAATTCTGGACCCACAGTGCATTTAGTTGTCAGGTCTCCATAACCTCCTCCAAAATTTCACAATCCGATCATGTCTCTGAGAAGTTGCTTTACTCTGCTTTTTTTCATGACCTTAACACTATTGAAGAGTACTGATCACTGGTTTTGCAGGGTGTCCCTCAATTTGATTTCCCTGATGTTTTCTACTGATTGGATGAGGAAACACATTGTCAGCAAGAATACCACTGAAGTGATAATGCCTTTGTTAATATATCTCACCAGTAGTATATAATGTCACTTTATCTTATTACTGGGACATTAAACTTGATCACCTGGTTAAGAAGGTATCTGTCAGGTTTCTTTATACTAATTATTATAGTATAATAGTATATAGTATAATAATTCCTCTGGTGAGGAAATACTTTGATATTATGCAAATATCATTTTTCTTCATATACTTTTACCCACTAATTTTAGCATTCATTGATGTAATGAATTTTTTTAACAATTCTTTTTTTTTTTTTAACAATTCATTTATTTATTGGAGGGAGAAAGAGAGTGAGCATGCCTGAATGGGAGGAAGGGCAGAGGGAGAGAATCTTCAAGCAGACTCCTTGCTGAGCTTCATTTCATGACCCATGAGATCATGACTGGAGCCAAAACCAAGAATCAGACGCTTAATCAACTGAGCCACCCAGACGCCCCACTGATGGTTCTTGCCTGCATCAATTATTACCATGGTATTTGCCTAAACAGTGATTTTCCACTTCCCTAATTACTTCTTAATTTATAACTGAAATTCTACTAAACTTTTCCTTCTCCCCCATTTATTAAAGAATTTATATCAGTATGGATCGATGTATATTTATTTTATTCTACTGATTATAATCCAGTACTATCATTATTTATTTTGTTGCTAATATTGTTCCAGATTTGGTCAGTGGGAGCTCCCTCCTCAGGTTGGCTCTTGGCCCCTTTCCACAGGATGACTTTTTTAAAAACACTTTCTTACTTGTTGTTCTGGGCTTAGCTTATATTTTCCCTACCACAGTTCTAGAATCAGTCATTTATGCAAAGTGTGTTGGTACCTTTTATTGGAGAATGGTATTTGAATCCCAGATCTGGGCACTAGGTATGCTCACTGCTACTGGGTATCATTGTTTCCATGCATTCTCAGCAAACAAGAGCTAGGAAATATATATATGTATACTAATACCCACATAAAGCCCATCTATATTTTTGTACCATGAATTCATATTGACATCTCTGATTCCAATAGAAAGCCATAGGATTTATTCTAGCCTTCTCACTTTTCCTTGTTTGTAACTTCTTTCTCTGATAGTGAGAAATTTTGGTCTCATTACCCTCAATATATCTACTTATTTGTTCAATTCCAGTATATACATAAAGTAGTTTCAGAATAAACCATAGCTTTCAAGAAACAAATTTATTTACTAGAGGGAAAATGGGGTTGGGGTAGTAGACATGGGGGGATGACTCATCTCTGAGCATACCTTTAACCATGAAAATGTTCCCCATTCACACAAAAATAATTTAAGCCTCAGCAGACAGAGAGAATGGACAATGAAATATAAGCGATGACAAATGAACCTAATTATATTATAAATGAGTTCTATAACACATTGAAGGCGGTGGGAAAGATAAGAAATAACCTAAATAACTTTGGAAAATAACATTTTGAATATATACTATAAGGCTAATGGCAAAAAGCACTGTACATCCAGGTAGTAAATTTGTTTGACAAGGATTTTAAAGAGAAGAGAGTATCCAATTGAGGTTCAGCATTGTGGGAAAGCCCAAATTCCTTCATTAGTGTCGTCTCTTATTACTTGGATATTAGAGGTAATTAAATATTAGAGGTGTATATTTAGTGCGAATGAAAATTGGATTCTTTTATAAGTACAGCTAAAAAATAGCTCTGTGGTCATGTGGGCCAGTCTTCTCATTTTATAGACGCAGAGGTGGAACTCAAGAGACACAGTGGTATAATGAAGACTAGAAACCACATGCTGAGCTTTTTCTACATTACACACTACCTTTGGTTGAAAAAGGATCCAAAGAATAGGTTAAATTGACTCTTGAAAGAGAAGTATAGTATGATTCAATGCTGAGTTATATAGTGATTGATGTGTTCTTTGCATAAGATTACTTACTTTATTTTGTTATAACCTGTACCTAAGCCTAAGAAAGCCTTTTTGCTATGGGTAACATCAGAATTTTAAATATTTTTATGGTAAAGAAGTTTTCATTTCCTTGGCATTTTTGTAAACGTGCAAATTTCTACAGAGTTTTAAAAACTTCAAGTCAGAAAAATATTTAAGTCACCCCTGGGATCATTTTTTTCAGCTCATCGATTAAAAAAAAGGAATAACAAACATACTAAACAGTATTTTATATATTCAGATTAGTTACTAGTTAATTAGTTATTAGATTACTGTTTTAAAACTAAAATTATGAAAGGCCTATAAAACCAGGTGTCTCAAAAGCAGGAGCACATATTTAAAAACGTTTAACTGACAGACGCAGAAGAGTTTTGGGTTGAACCACAAGAAGCTCTTCTAAGATGGGTAGAGATACGTTGGAGTACTGCCAAGTTATACTGTCTTCCCTACAAAAACAGGACTTAATTAACCTAGTTTTATTTATGTTTGAAAGTGAACATGTCCTAGTTTACTTAATGTCTACAATAAAAATATTGCTTCTTCTATATATTCCTTCTAAGAACTTGATCTAACTTGAGATTTCATTCACAGCTAGGAATAGCTTTTTAAAGGTAATTATTACGTAATTAACATTTCAATGGCACATTATATTTTCAAATACACTTTGGATTATTGATTTACACTATGCTACAGATCTGTGAATATCAGTTCCATGTGCTGGTCTCTAGCATGGGTAAATGTCAGTGACCACTTTCTTCTCTATTGTTTCTCCCTTTTCTTAAAAGTTTTAAAGTAACTCACTGGCATAAATGGTGTGGCTCCCATTAACTAAGTGACAGTAAATGGCCTTTGCATCACTATTTTTTGGTCACCCTCGAGTAACTAGAAAAGAAACACTGAGCAATTTGTCTTCTAAAAACCTAAGTTGCAGCTACTCTGTTTTGTAAGCAAAAACACTGATAATCTCTTTTTTCAATAGCAGGAAATTTTACATATTGCTGTCTTCTTGAAGTTTTAGTAGTGATATGATTACCCTACACTTTACCCCTTGTTTTCATTTGCTTTTCACATTGGGTAGTAGTTTATGATTGGGATGCTCCAGAAAGAACATAGGAAGAGCAGTGCAGACAGGGCTCATGAAAGAAAAGAATCTGAAAGTAACTGTGAAAACAGTGGCTCTCTATCAAGCTGACTGACTGCCCTTCTGCTTCAGGAGCAGGTTGGTTTGGTCAACCACATACAATTTGATAGACTAACTTCAAATGCAGCCACAGCAATCATCTTGAGGAGCCATAAAACAATTCAAGGGTAGGAGTACTCTGGATCTGATGCTCTGCTATATAAACTTTCATTTTAATGCATGACTTCATGGTAAACAACTAAATGAACTATTAAGAGTTACTAACCTCGATATTTGTGAATTTAAATTAATTTGCTGAGGATTCTGAATCAGTATTCTAGCAAGAAGTCTTGGTTGCCTTGCATCACTAGGCAGTGTTGCAGATCTCTTGTGCCCGTTTCATAAAGACATTTTAAACTCTCACAATGGGAAAAGATACTTGTTAACGAGGGAATGCCAGAATTATCTTAATTTGTGATTTTTGGTGGCTGATAATAATTTCTTACTTTGGTCAAAATTGTTTAGGAAAGGAACAGTTTTGTGCTTACTAATTTGTTCTATTTGCTCAGGCAAAACTGTTTTGAACATGGTTTGACACAAATAAACCTTTCATTTTTTTAAATTAGGTGAGGTAAAACCTAAATTAGTGCTTAGACAGGTTTAGAAATATAGTTTACTTACAAAAGAAATGTATCTTCAACTGGAGGATTTTTTTCTTTATAGGAATTTTAAGTAGTTTTTAGTGTCTGAGAATATACTCTAAAATAATGCATGTTGAATAATAATGACTCAAATGAAAATAGTTAAGGTAGGAATTAATGTGTAATTCTAAATATCCTATGACTTGGGTGTCAACTTTACCATAAAAGGTGGTTATACAGAACTCTTTAGGTAAGCTGTATACAAAACAAATTGTAATTATTATACAAATCATAATAAGTATTAATGTTCACCACGTTTCATTAATTTTATTTACCCATACTTACATTTTTTGCTTCAACATCATACATAATTAAGAAAACCCTAGAATGAAATTATATTGTATATGCCCACACTTTTACTCTTTCCTGTGTTCTTTCTTCCTTTCTGATATTCCAAGATTCCTTCTTTTACCATTTCCTTTTTGTTTAGAGAGCTTCTCTTAACCATTCATCTAGGATAGATTTGCTGGGGACAAATTCTTAGTGTTCCTTCATTTGAAAATGTCCTGATCTCTTCTCTATTCTTAAAGGATATTTTCTCTGGATACAGAAATCAGGGTTGACAATTCTTTTCTTTCAGCATTTGAAGTGTCCCATTTCTGCCTGGCCTCCACAGTTTTTTACGAGAAATTACTTTCATTCAAATAATTTTCCCCCGTAAAGATAAAGATATCCCTTTTTATTCTTTGCTTTCAAGATTTTTTCTTTGTCTTTTTTAGGAGTTTGACTATGATGTGTCCTGGCATGGATTTCTTTGGATTTATCCTGTTTGGGGCACAGGTTTTTGTCACTTGCCTAATGTTGGAAAATTCAGCTATTAATTCTTTGAATACTTTTTCAGCCCCATCCTCATTCTTTTCTCCTGGAATTCTGATGATATAAACATTAGATCTAAACAGGTTGCTCAGACTCTGCTCTGTTTTCCACCTTATTTTCTTTCTTTTGTTCAAACTGGTTAAATTAAATTCTACTGTTCTATCTCCAAATTCATCAATTGTTTCAACTGTCCTTCCATGCTGTTACTGAGTCTGTATACTGAGTTCTAAAACTTTATTTATTGTATTTTTCAGTTCTAAATTATCTATTCCGTGCTTCTTTATATTTTCTATTTTAACAAAGAGACTGTATCTTTCTCCATCTGTTTTTTCCCTTGAAGTATAGTGACACAACATTGTATTAAGTTTAGATACACAACATAATCATTTGAATTTGTATACATTGAGAAATGATCACCACATTAAGTCTATTTACCATGTGTCACCATACAAACTTACAACCTTTTTCTTTTGATAAGAACTTTTTAGATTTACTTTCTTAGGAACTTTCAAAATTGTAATACATTATTAACTATAGTCCCCATGTTGTACATCCCTACGACTTACTTACATTGTAACTGGAAGTCTGTACCTCTTCATCTCTTTCACTAATTTTGACCCTCCACCACCCTTCCCTCTGGCAACCACCAAACTTTTCTTATATCTGGAGTTTTCTTTTTTCATTTGTTTTGTTTTTTAGATTCCAGATATATGTGAAATCATACGGCGTTTGTCTTTCTTGGTCTGACTTATTTCACTTAGCATATATACTCTGGAGGTCCATCTATGTTGTCACAAATGGCAAGACTTCATCCTTTTTTATAGCTGAATAGTATTCTATTATATATAGATATGCCACACACATCATCCTTATCTATTCATCCATCAATGAACATTTAGGTTGTTTTGATATCTTTGCTATTATAAATAATGCTGCAGTGAGCATATGGGTGCATATATCTTTCCAAATTAGTGTTTTCCGTTTTTTCAGATAAATATCCAGAAACAGAATTGCTGGATTGTATGGCAGTTCTATTTTTAAGTTTCTGAGTAATCTCCATGCTGTTTTCCATAGTGGCTATACCAATTTACACTCTCACCAACAATGCATGAGGGCTTCCTTTTCTTCACATCCCCATAAACAGTTGTTATTTATTTTTATCTTTTTGATAACAGCCATTTTGACAGGTGAATAAAATGATATCTTATTGTGATTTTGATTTGTATTTCCATGATGATTAGTACTATTGAGCATCTTTTCATGTGCCTGTTGGCCCATCTTTGCAAAAATGACTCTTGAGATCCTTTGTGCATTTTTAATTGGACTGCTTTTTTGTTGTTATTGCTGTTGAGTTGTTTGAGTTCTTGATATACTTTGGATATTAATCCCTTATTGAATATATGATTTGAAAATATCTTCTCCTATTCAGCAGGTTGCCTCTTTATTTTGTCAATGGTTTCCTTCACTGTGCAGAAAGTTTTTAGTTTGATATCACCCCATTTTGTTTTTTATTTTTTGCTTTTGTTGTCATTGTTTCTAGAATCAGATCCAAATGCGTATCAATGAGACTAATGTCAAGGAGCTTACCACCTATGTTTTCTTCTAGTAATTTTATGGTTTCTTGTCTTAGATCAAGTCTTCAATCCACTTCAAGTTAATTTTTTGTGTGTGATGTAAGATAGTGGTCCAGTTTCATTATTTTGCATGTGGCTGTCAAGTTTTCCCACATCCTTTATTGAAGACTATCCTTTCCTCATTGTATAATCTTTCCTCCTTTCTTGTAAATTAATTGACCATATATCTGTTAGTTTATTTCCGGGCTCTCTCTTCTGTTCCACTGATCTACGTGTCTGTTTTTCAAACCAACATCATACTGTTTTGATTCCTATAGCTTTGTAGTATAATTTCAGATCAGGGGACATGGTGCCTCTAGCTTTGTTCTTCTTTTTCAGGATTCCTCTGACTATCTGGGAGTTTTTGTGGTTTCATAAACATTTTAGGATGGTTTGTTCTATTTCTGTGAAAAATGCCACTGGAATTTTGATAGGGACTGCATTGAATGTGTGTGTTGCTTTAGGTAATATGGGCATTTTATCAATATTGATTCTTCCAATTCATGAGCACAAAATAGCTTCCAATTTATTAGTGCCTTCTTCAATTTCTTTCATTAATGTCTTATAGCTTTCAGTGTACAAGTCTTTCACTTCCTTGGTTAAATTTATTCCTAAGTGTTTTATTCTTTTTGATGCACCTGTAAAGGGGACTACTTTCTTAATTTCTCTAATAGTTCATTGTTATGTATAAACATGCAACAGAATTTTCATATATTTATTTTTTACCCTGCGACTTTACTGAATTTATTAAGTTCTAACAAAAGTTGTTTTTTTTTTTTTTTTGGTGGAGTCTTTAGGGTTTTCTATATACAAGAATCATGTAATTTGCAAATAGTGACAGTTTTACTTCTTCCTTTCCAATGTGGATGCCTTTTATTTCTTTTTCCTGCCTAATTGCTCTGGCTAGGATTTCCAATACTATGTAGAATATAAGTGGTGAGAGTGGGCATCCTTGTCTTATTACTGATCTTAAGGGAAAAGCTTTTTGCCATGGAGTATGATGTTAACTGTGGGCTCATTATAGATGGCTTTCATCATGTTGAAGTATGCTCTGTCTATATCCACTTTGTTGAGAGTTTTTATTATAAATGGATGTTGATTTTTTTCAATTCTTTTTCTGCATTACTGTGATGATCGTTTAATTTTATTCTTCATTTTGGTAATGTGTTGTATCACATTGATTTGTAGATGTTGAACCATCCTTGCACTCCTTAAATAAATTCCCGTTGATCATGGTATATAATCCTAATGTATTGTTGAATTTGGTCTGCTAATATTTTGTTGAGAATTTCTGTACCTATGTTCATCAGGGATACTGGCCTATAATTTTTCTTTTTTTGTTGCATCCTTGTCTGGTTTTGGTATAAGGGTAATGCTGGCTTTATAAAATAAGTTTGGAAGCATTCCCCTTTTTTCGGTTTTTTGGAAGAGTTTGAGAAAGACAGGTATTAACTTTTTCTGAATGTTTGGTAGAATTCACCAGAGAAACCATCTGGTCCTGGAC
This sequence comes from Ailuropoda melanoleuca, assembly GCF_002007445.2. NCBI lineage: Eukaryota > Metazoa > Chordata > Mammalia > Carnivora > Ursidae > Ailuropoda > Ailuropoda melanoleuca. The sequence continues at coordinate 27,740,121 of NC_048232.1, read as the reverse complement.
TTTTGTTTGTCGGGGTTTTTTGATTCCTAACTCAATCTTGCTAGTAATTGATCTTTTTAGATTTTTCTATTTCTTTATGATTCAGTCTTGGAAGACTGTATGCAATCTATTTCTTCTAGGTTGTCCAGTTTGTTGTATTTAATTGTTTATGGTATTCTCTTACGATACTTGTTTTCTTTGGTGTTAGTTGTAACTTCTCTTTCCTTTCTGGTTTTACTTATTTGAGCCCTCTTTCTTTCTTGGTGAGTCTAGCTAATGGCTTGTTGATTTTATTAATCTTTTTAAGGAACCAGCTCTTAGTTCATTGATCTTTTCTACTGTCTTTTCAGTGTCTATTTCATTTATTTCTGCTCTCATTTTCATTCTTCTTTCTGAGACTGTATTTAGTTGAAGCATGTTGGTAATTGCTTGTCAAAAGATTTTTATCAAAGGGGCGCCTGGGTGGCACAGCGGTTAAGCGTCTGCCTTCGGCTCAGGGCGTGATCCCGGCGTTATGGGATCGAGCCCCACATCAGGCTCCTCCACTATGAGCCTGCTTCTTCCTCTCCCACTCCCCTTGCTTGGTGTTCCCTCTCTCGCTGGCTGTCTCTATCTCTGTCAAATAAATAAATAAAATCTTTAAAAAAAAAAAAAGATTTTTATCATGGCTGCAATCCATGAGGATCCATGTCAGGTAATTCTAACATCTTTATCACTTCAGTGTTGGTGTCTGTTGACTGTCTTTTCTAATTAAGTTGAAGTTTTTCTGGTTCTGGGTGTGACAAGTGATTTTTGAATGAAACTTGGACATTTCAGTTATTGCATAAAGAAAGACACTAAATCTTATTTAGATGTTCTATTTTAGCAGGACTCCTGTGTGAAAGAAGGCATTGTCTCATTACTGGCAAGTCTTAAGGTTTTTGTGGGTTGGCTTCTCTAGCACCCAGTATGATCTATGAGAGATGTATAAGAGGGTACATAAGCTAGAAGAAAACCAGGGAACTCACTGCAGTATTGTTCCTTTGTTCCTCAGGTCCCTAAGCCTGTCTGTCTCCTTCTATCTACCTTTTAGACTCTTCTGTTTGTTTTATATATAATTTGAGATTTTGGCTGTGCTTAATAGGAGGAATAGAGAAAAATGTATCTATGCCATCTTTCTAGAAGAGGAAGTCTCTATAGCTGTTTTTTCTTTTTTAAACAACTGATAAAGAATTTTGTGATTATCTTATTTTACTTCTTCCTGGATGCCTCATGTAAGGCCACAAAAACTCCTTAATCTCTATCCATATTTTATATAAGAAATGTTTCTTAAGAAAGAAAAGTGACACACAGATGGAATTTCCAGGTAGCTCACATTTTAAAAATATATTTACAAAGAATAGAAAGAACGTCATATAGCCAAGGATAAATATATGAGTTAAGACAATGCAATGCCTAAACAGCGCCAAGAAGATAAAAAAATGTAAAAAACATGAAGCTCTCAAAATGCTAGGGAAAGCAAAGAGGGGAAAACAATTTTCTTGAGAATTGATGGTATAATTAATGAAGGTTAAAATAAAAAAGGAAAACATCTTAATTCACTCACTCATTTGTAGGAGTTTATTTAGGCATATAATATGGATTAAGCATTAGTGGTAAAAGAGATCAATAAGATAGAATCATTGCCCTCGATAAATTTTTAGTGATACAGAGTGATCAGTCAATCACATTGTCAATCACAATACAATGTGTAAAATCTATAATCAATTGTGGAAAGCTAATTTACTATGTCTATGGAGGTTAAGCAATGGTTTACAGAGGAGGTGACAGAAAAGGAAGAGAAGTAAATGCTAGGAAGATGGAATAGGATATACAAAGGTTTAAAGAGATGAATGAGTATGGACAAAGGGAGTGGTGCAGAATCAAGTTTGGAAAGACATTGCATAGCTGTCATGCTAAAGAATTTACACTCAAATCCTATGGGAAACCAGGAACTACAAGAATTAGTTTTGTTTTCTCTTCCAGAAAGTGTAAGTTCAGGAAGCAAAAGAAAATCAAAGCTCAGGATAGATAAATCATTAAACAGAAGCACTTGGATCTCCTGGCTCATATATCTTTAGAAAATATAAAAGCACTTGAAAATAAATAACTGACCTGGTTATGATCTTTAAGGAACGGTGAAGATTAGGATAGATGAACAAATGTCATTTAATTTGCACCTTCTACCTCTGATTTCCTTTTGTAAACTACAGATCAGAGATTTTGATTTATATCCTACAAATGTCTTCTAGAATAGATCATAAAGGTTTTGTGTCTGTGTGTGTGTTTAAAAAAAACCACATTGATCGTGAGCATCCAGGATGCGTTCACTGAAAAAAAGTCAAACTGGCCTCATATCCATTTTTGACAGCACATGTTCTCAATATGACATTTATTTCTGAAAATATAGATGGATTAAAAGTAATTGAATAAATGTATTCAAAAGTGGTGATTTATAGAATGATGACAATAGAAGAAAGCTAGTGCCATGCCACCAGGTCTGTTCTTGGCCTGAATCACCACTTTTCTGGATGACAAGACATGGACATGGACATGACAAATGACAGAATCAGAATAAAAAACAGATAAAGGGACTGGTTCCAACAAATTAAGAGTAATAAATGTCTCATAATTAGATCCCCTCCAAACATAACCATCAAATGGAGGAAACCATGAAATCATCTTAAGCTCCTCTTTCTTTTGCAATCCTGACCAAGTCCGTCAATAAGTCCTACTGATTCCTACTTTCAAAATATAACCGGAATTTGCTATCTTCTATCTTTATTGCTAACTTCCTAATTCAAACTGCCACCTTAGATTATGGTAAAAACCTCCTTATTGGTCTTCCTGCCCTTACCCTTGCCTTCTATAGTTTATTCTCAAAACAGCAGCCAGAGTCATACTTCCAAAATAAAAATCAAATTATACTATTACTCTATTCAAATTCTTCTAATGTCTCCACATTTCAGTAAAAGTATTCCCAGGATATATCAGTTGGTCCGACTCTTGATTTTGGCTTAGGTCATGATCTCAGGGTCACGGGATTGAGCCCCTCGTTGGGCTCCCTGCTTCGTGGGGAGTCTGCTTGGGATTCTCTCTTTCCATCCCTCTCTGCTCATGTCCTTTCTCTCTCTCTAAAAATAAATAAAGTCTTTTGAAGAAAAAGTATTCCCAACAGTTTTTAAGACCTTTAAATGTTCTGGCATTCCATTAATTCACTGGCTTCTTTTCTACTAATCTTTCCCTCCTTCACTTTGTTTATGAAACTCCTGGCTTTTTCCTGACATGCCAGATTAAATATGGTAGTGAAGTCCTGAGAATAGATTGAATTGTTGAATCATTATATTGTACACCTGAAAGTAATGTAACACTGTATGTTAATTATACTTGAATACAAAAAGAAAAAAAACAACAAAAAAATAAGTTTATGAAATTAGTAGGAAAAAAAATCAGTGATGGCTTGTGGCCCACTGATACGAAGTTGATAAGAAGGGTACTTTACCACTGTGTTGTTCTTTCCAAATTCCCACACATATAATCATGAGAATAATATCAGACAAACCTAAACCACAAACTCCTCACCATACTCCTCAAAACTGTCAAGGACACGAGAAACAACAAAAAGCTAGTCTCCTGAAACTGAGGAGACATAACTAAATGCTATGCAGTAGGCTGGAGTGGATCCTGAACAAAGAGGATGTTAATGGAAAAACTAGTGAAATCCAAATAAAGTCTGGAGTTGAGGTTAAAAAAAATGAGTTTTCTAATGCATGAACAAAATTTATATCTCCACTTACTGAGAAATTTGCTAATACTGCTAATAAGAGTTTATAATTTTTTCATGTGGTTTTATACATCTATTCTCTTTTATAGCTCTTACTGATGTATAAAAATGACTTTGAATTCAGTATATTATTTTTATCCAAAAACTTGCCAAATTCCCTTATTAGTTCTAATAATTTAGTTGGATTCCTTTTTATATACAGTTATATCATCTGTCAATAATGAGAGTTTTGTTTTTTTTTTTTCTTTCTACTCCCTATATTTATTGATTTATTTTCTTGTCTTATTGGACTGGGTAGCAATTGTAATAAAAGATTGATGAAAAGTGGTGATAGCAGAAATCATTACCTTGTTCTTGATTGCAAAAAAATGTTTTCAACATTTTGTCATTAAGTATAATGTGATAGATTTTAAAGAAATATACTTTATTAGAACAAGGAAGTACCCTCTATTCCTAGATTTCTGGTTTTTATGATACTATTCATATGTACTAAATTTTACTTAACGTTTTCCTGTCTGTTGAAATGAATAATTTGATTGTTCTCATTTAGTCCAGTAAAGTGGTATTTTTGAATTGGTTTAAGTGTTATTCTGACCTTGCATCCCACATATGTACATACATATATTCTGTATAACTAATATTTTGCTATTTTCCTCACTTACTGAGTGAGTATCTAGGTTATGGTAGCCTCATTTAAAGAGTTGGGAAATCTTCCTTCTTACACTAGGCTTTGGAAGAGTTGTCTAAAACTGGAATTATTTGTCCCTTGAATGCTTAGAAAAATTTACCAGGGATGCCATCTAGGCTAGAGTTTTCTTTGTAGGAGAGGAAAAACATAAATTTTATAATACATACATATATGATACATACATACATACATACATATATGTATATACAAACACACACACATATACAGATATATAAATTATCATACAGAAAATTTTATTGTTTTTTCTTTTGGTGTATGGTTCTTTGAATTTTAACACATGTATAGATTCATGTAACCACCACCAAAATCAGGATACAGAACAGTTCCATCACCCCCCAAAACTCCCTAATGCTATCCCTTTAGAGTCAGCCTCTCTCCAGCTCCAGCCCCTGGAAACCACTGATTTGTTACCCAGTGTATACTCTGTCTTTTTGAAAATGTCATATATATGGATGGAATCATATAATATGTAACCTTTTGAGACTGGCTTTTTTCACCCAGTATAATGACTCTGAGATTCACCCAACTTGTTGCTTATATTAATAGTTTGTTCATTTTTACTGCTAAGTAGTAGACCATTATATGGATGTACTACAGTTTCCTTATCCTTTCACCTGTTGAAGGACAATGGGTTATTTCCAGTTTTTGGCAATTATGAACAGAGCTTCTTTAAGCGTTAGTGTACGAGTTTTTGGGTAAACCTAAGTTTTGATTTTTCTAGAAAAAATACCCAGGAGTGGGACTATTGGGTCATATAGTTAAGTTTATATTTAATTTTATGATAAACTACCAAACTGTTTTCCAGAGTGACGTATCACCTAAAATGAGCAATGTACAAGAGTTTCAGTTGTTCCATATCTTCACTACCTCTTTATGGGAATATTTTTTAACCATAATTTCAATTTCTTTAGAGGTTTTAGAACTATTCATGTTTTCCAATTATTCCCTAGCCAGTTTTGGTTAAGAATTTCTAGTATCTTGTCCATAATTTCAAATTTATTGGAATGCAGTTGTTCACAATACTTCCTTTTACCTTGTCAATGTCTGTAGTATCTTAGTTATGTCCTCTATCATTCTTTTTTTTTTTTTTAAGATTTTATTTATTTATTTATTTGTCAGAGAGAGAGAAAGAAAGAGAGCGCAAAAGCAGGGGGAGCAGTAGGCAGAGGGAGAAGCAGCCTCCCCGTTGAGCAAGGAGTCTGATACATAACTTGATCCCAGGACCCTGGGGTCATGACCTGAGCTGATTTTGGCTATATTTTCTCTCTCTTTTTTTCTTGGTCAGTCTTGCCAAAAGTTTGTCAATAGTTTTCAAAGACCAGAGTTTTGCCTATGTTGACCTTTTGTATTGTAGGTTTATTTTCAATTTTATATTACTTTTTTTGTTTTTACTTTCAAAAATTTCAGTTTGCTGTTCTTTTTCTGAGTTCTTAAAATAGATGGTTAGCCCATTAACTTTTAGCCAGAACCTTTACTAAAATATGTACTTAAGGTTCTAAATTTCCCTCTAAAAACTGCTTTTTATAAATATTCCATATAGTTGAAAAATATTTTGTGATTACTATATACAACCTTATACACCTTAGGCATATTTTCAAATCTTCCACATCCTCACTGGTTTTGTGTGATTATTCCATCAATGACTTACTGAGGTGTATTAAATCTTCCACAATGACTAGATTTGTATTTCTCTCCTTGTAGATTGCCTATTTTTCTTTCTATATTTTTGAAGTCTTGCTATTAGGTACAAACACACTTAAAATAGTATTTTATTAGGGAATTTAATCTTTCATTATTATAAAGTAATCCTATTATCTATAATAATGTTTTTAAGGCTTAAAATTTGATATAATCTGAAATTAACTTAGTCACATCCATTTTTTAAAGTATTTTCATAGGAAATACTATGTATCTATGGTATCTATTTGTTCCATCTATTTGTAATTTTCTCTGTTCTTACATCTTAGATCTTCTATCAAGGATCTCTTTCCTCCTGCCTAAAATACTTTCTTTAAAATTTCCTTTTGTAATAAGGGTCTACTGATAATAAATTTTCTATTTTCAAACTTGCCTGAAATCATTACCTTATTTCACTTCCTTTCTTAAGAGATATTTTTGCTTTCAGAAGTCTGTATTGGTAGGCAATTTTTACTGTCTGGCTTCCACTGTGGTTACTGAAAATTCAGTCTAACTGCTGCTTTCTCAAACAAAATCTCACTTTTCTGAATTTACTTTTAAGAGTTTTCTCTTGGGTTTTGGATGTTCTGCAATTTCACCATAATGTCAGTGGGGGTAGATTTATTTATACTTCTTGAGATTTGTTGGTTTTCTTGAGTCTGGTCTGGTGTCCTTTGTCAATTCTGAAAAAATCGCAGCCATTATCTCTTCAAATATTGCTGCTTCCCTATTCTCTCTTCTCCTAGAATTAAGACATATATTGGACCTTCTCATTATATCCTTCATGTTTTTTATCCTGTTTTTTTTTATCTTTCTATCTCTGTCTTCTGTGTTGTATTTAGTATAATTTCTCCATCTTCCAATTCTTTAATTCTTAATTCTGTTTACTTCGTTATTAAAATCCATCTTTTAATCTGAATTTCTATTATTCTAATTATTCATTTTTAGAAGTTCCATTTGGTTTTCCTTAAAATCTGTTGGTTATATTTTATTCTCTCAGAGCAGGTAATTTCAAATTTGTCCATTTTTCTTGAAAAATATCAGTCATTTTATAATCTGTATCTGATAACTCTACTAATTAAGGTCTTTACAGGTGAGTTTCTGCTTCCTTTTGTTTCTGGTAATTGTCACTAATGTTGCCCTCTTCCTGCTAATTTATTTGGGAGATTTCTGTAGCACAGGATAAAGGTATGTTCCTCCAAAAGATTTGGATTTACTTCTTCTTGGTGCCTATGAGTATCAGCAGCAATTCTACTTTAAACTCAGTTATGGCTTGAGATTTATCAGGCCATGTAGTAATGTGAATTTAAATTGTAAATCAATGCAAGACCGCTGGTAGACAGTTCTCCAATTTCCCAATCCCTAGCCAAGGCAATGATGTTTGCTAACTCCTGAGGATGGTAGGGATGGTAGAGGGTTTGCTTTTAGTTCACCATAGTCCATCATATTGTTAAGATGTAATTCATACTAGGGGAGGATCTGCTCTTAAGCTTGTAGGTGGTCCTAGGCTTTGTTTCTTCTCAGAGGCATGAAAAACCATGTCTTATGTTATCCTGGGTAAGTAAATGTCCTTAAGGCCAATGGGTCTTCTAAGCTGTGCTCTGCTTACCTCTACGGGATCCTGTCCTCATTCAGATTTTGATCTATTAATGTCTACTCTCTAGTTAGCTCTTTTAAAGCTTTCAAGAAGATTTATTTATTTTTAAATCTAGTATCATTAGTTACTTTCAGTGAGACAGTTCAAATAACTTATCCCAAAATATTTTCAGAAATAGAACCTCTTCGTTGATTTTTCATCTTTCTTTTACCGTTTCCCTCATTCTCCTGTCTCCCCTTTTTCCAGAAAAATCATTACCTTCTTGTTTCCATATTAACACTTTGAGGATTTTAGAGGGGAGAGGGGTGGGGAATGGGTTAGCCCGGTGATGGGTATTAAGGAGGGCATGCACTACATAGAGCGCTGGGTGTTATATGCAAACAATGAATCATGGAACACTACATCAAAAACTAATGATGTACTGCATGGTGACTAACAAAACATAATAAAAGACAATAACAATAAAAAATTAAAAAAATAAAGTTTAAAAGGGCTGTAAAAAACAAACAAACAAACCCACTTTGGATCAACTATACCAATGGATCAATTCTGGCCCCAGACAGGAAATATATATGAAAATCCTTGTTCCCAAAAGTTTTGAGCTCAGTATTATAGTTTAACAAGTTAATAGCTCTGCTATTAATAAGCTGTGATAATAAATAAGCAATTTAATTTCTCTGGGTTCTCTTTCTAGAAGCCTATGAATTGTCAGTTCTTACTTCTGTTAGCTTCCATATAATAACAAACCAAATCTTATATTTTCTACCTCCTACATTCTTTTTTTTTTTAAAGATTTTATTTATTTATTTATTTTGACAGTGAGAGCAAGAGAGGGAACACAAGCAGGGGGAGTGGGAGAGGAAGAAGCAGGCTCCCAGCCGCGGAGCCTGATGTGGGGCTCGATCCCAGAACGCCAGGATCACGCCCTGAGCCAAAGGCAGACGCTTAACGACTGTGCCACCCAGGCACCCCTCTACCTCCTACATTCTTGTTAAATCTCTCCCTTTTATTCTCATTCCAAGGGCCATTTCTTTAGTCCAAAACTCTCATCATTGGCCGCATTTTCATAGCCTCTTTACTGAAGGTGCTACCTGTCTCTACACTCTCTTCCTTCAAAATTCATTTTCCATATTGCTACCAGACTTATTTCTAAAGTATGTATCAATGACGTTCTCATAGCTTCTAAGGTAAAATTCAAATTCCTTGACTTAGCACACAGTACCCTTCATAATCTTTTCCTTGTTTACTTCTCCGATCTCATTTTCTGTAAACACTACTTGTTCAAACCAGACTCTATGGTTTCGTGTGTATTGCTTCTTCTGTTGGAAACACCTTCTTTTACTTCTCCTTTCCCTAATCAACCTCTTCTGGTCCTTCATAACTCAAGCCCAGCACTGTTTTACTCAGAAATTCTTTTAGGACTTCTCTTCTTCTCTTTGATTTGGATTTTCCTGCTTAATGTTTCCACAGAACTCTAAATTTACACCTACATTGAACTGTAATGAATTTGTGACGTATTTATCCTTCTCACTCACTAAACTATAAGCACTTTTCATATAGAGACAGTCTTATTCAAGTTTGCAACTCCATTCCTGCAGAATTTGCTCAATGGACCAGTGAACAAGGCTATAAAATGAGGGGGCAGTTACATGATTTTGAAAGTTTTTTATTAGCTATAAATTTGTCTTATTGTAGAAATCTTTACTGCTATACTGTGCCTATTATTTGATCCACATTTTATCTAAGCTTCCACACTTTATCTAAGCTTCCACATTTTCATATCTCGATTCTCTGATCTGCAAACCTGACTCATTTCCCCAGACTGCCTAAACTGAGTTTTGGTATCTTATTTAGACGACCTCCCCAAATTTAAGCTTTTGCTGGGGAGGCTTCGCCTTTTGCTGACTTTGAATGTGATCACTTGTCCAGGTTCCTCTTTGCCTTTGCTGATGCCCCTATTCCTGATCCCCAATCCCTCTAACTCACAATACCTTCTTTCTTCACATTCTTGTTTTATGCCACTGTTGTCTAAATCCTGGTAAGAAAAGCTAAATAATTTAATTAGTTTTATTAGGAAAAGCAGAGAGGAGGAATTTTCAATCTAGAAGAAAAGACTATAGTCCAATTTCTTCATTTGACAAATGAGGAAGAATTTTAAATATTCAATGTAAGTAAGCAGAGAAACTCTCTCTTCTAGAGAGACTTTTACTAATCCTTCCACTCGACCATGCTTGAGATAAGTAAAAGTAAAAATATTACTTGAGTGAAAATTTATATCATTCTGATATATATGGGAGAAGGGAGGGAAGGGGAGAGGATGAGGAGAGGGAGGAGGAAGAAGCTTTCAAACACTAAAAATACTACTGTGATTTATCTGTTTTGAGGATTTTTGTTGAGTTGTGTTATAATTTTACTGTACCAAACTATAACCCGTAGATTTCTAAGTAGATTCCTCATTAGAAGTCATAATATGAAATTAAAGGTAGTTCAATTATATCAACAGTATATGGAAAGCTTGATTCTGGTTAAAAAAAAACCCACTAAAATTCAATATATGCATTGTACAAATAATTAGAATAACTATTATTCTGTTTCATAATCTACTTTTTCATTAAGTGGGATACCTTCGATTGATTAATAGACAAATTCACAGATCATTTCAAACTTCATCAAATTTATCTTATCAGTTAATATATATATTTTTTAAAGAATCAAGAGACAAGAATATTACGGAAAAATTAAACTTACCATCATCCTCCCAGCAGCTCTTAGCGCTGCCTTCTCTTTCACTGCCCCCCGGTAACACTGTCTGGTCTGTTGGCAAGTCATCTTCTGGCACACCACCTTCACAATCTGCTGCATCTGTAATACTTTCTTCTTCCACGATATGGAGTTTGTCTTCATCATCTGAATCTGAATTTGTTTCTACCACAGTATTATAATTTGTAACTGTAATACAAACAAGAAACAAATAATCAAAACCAACTAGTGTAAAAATCAGTTTATTTTAAAAAGGACGTAGTATGAGTGCTCTATAAATAGTAACTCATTACCTTATAGCAATCTTATGAAGTAGAGTGAGTATCTACCATCTACTACTCATAACTCCGAAACCAGAAATGGAAACCAAGATATAGGAAGGTAAGTAACTTGTCCAGGATCATATAGCTAAGAAGTAGGAGGGCCAGGATTTGAACCCTAGCAGTCTGGTTCTAGATTCTGTGCTCTTAAATACTACATTAAATATCCTCTCCAGTCATAATGAGTTTATGCTATATGATACTTCTTATGCACAGTAAGGACCTCAAATCTTAAGGCATTACAATTAAGAAAAGAGTTCATCTCTCCTAATAAGACAAAAAAACCTCATTGAATTTACCATAAGAAAGATATTTTCAAGATACCAATTGGGTCCATGTATTTCATATTAATCCCACATTGAATTTAGAAAGGATCTATCAAATCAATTTAGCCAAACTTCTATATAAGTAAGGCATGATTTAAGTAATGTTTGTATGTAAATCTGTAATTTTGGAAAAAATAACTGACATCCAGAAGCCCAGAAGCTTTCAAATGGGCATCCTTTCTACACTTTTAATGAATTTCAATAAAATTTAATGCCAACATTATGAAGATAAGTAAGTATTTGGAATGACCACAGTTTACAGAACCATGAGTAATAGCTGAGAATAAAATTCTCTAAAACAAATAATACAGTATAGTCAATATTTTTTCTTCAAAGTCCTTGTAATAATCATTCTACTGGTATAAATTATTTAGTACCTCACTGGGTGTGGTCACTGGAATACCTCTTTTCAATTATTGGCAAGGTGATTCTTATTTGCTAAGCAAAGACTGAAAAGGAGAAAAAGGAAGCTGCTTCGCTGAGATAACTAAGCAGTAATTACTTTCAGTTATTCTTTCCATTTCTTCCTTAAAATTTCCAACCATTCTTGAAAGAAGGTAATGACCAAATGTTTAAATGATATGCATATATACCCCCTTCCCATATAAATACACACACACAGCTGAGAACAGGAAGAAAGAAATACAATTAGAAGTATGGATGTATATGTCACAATGAGAATGAATAAGCAAAAATCTCCAAAACTGCTTTTATAGACCTTAGGAAGACCCCTCTGTTCAAGTGTACTGGAGTTACCCTTTCGCTCACATTAGAAATCCTTCAATATCTTGTGTTGGAAGAAAAATATCAAGTTTTGTTGTGTCATTAATATTTTAGTGTGAATACATTTTTCCAAATCTTTTCCCAAGAGCAAACTATTTTTTAATGTTACTATAGAGGTAATAGAGGATTAGCACAAAAAAATCAGATAATATAAAACATGTAAAATTAGTAAAAGCCCTCACACCACATACCCCTTCATTGACTCACTCTTCAAATTTTAATTTATCTATGCACGAGGTAGGCATGGTACTAATAATTTTATATACCTTATCCTATTTAATTATAATGCAGACCTCAACTTATACATGTATATATCATATTTAATACCATTTCTCTATATAAATGCATTCTACATCTTTAAATACACACATATGGGATCACATTACACTGTTTGCCACCTAGTTTTTTGCAACTTAATAACATATCATAGAAAATTTTCAATTTCAGTATATGTGAAGCTTTCTCATTTTCTTCTCACTGGCTATACATAATTTCATTGTATGGATAGAATTTAACCAATAACCTATATTGATAAAATCTATGTTTCCAAGTGTTTTTTAAGCATTAGCAGCAAACTTTCTTGTACATGTATCTTTGGCCATTCCTTAAATACATTTGTCAGGTATACTAGTACAGATGGAAGTGCTGAGTCAAAGGGAAAACTTATTAAAAGTAGATAGATATGGAAACCTGGGGAATTCTTGTACTCCAGCCACACACAATGAGCAGAGTAAATGGCGCCATTTTAAGTGTCGATAAAGGGAATGATTCTCCAAGGTTGTTCCATAGCTCTCACCATGCTTGGACAAGTATGGATAGTTGAAATTCTGACTATTTTACGAAGAGAATGTTTAGTGATTCTTCAGTATCTTGAGTTGGCCACAGTTTTATGCTGGCGCTATTCTTGTCTTTTAATGATGTAAACTGTAGTTCAGTTTTATCACTATCAATTTTGTTAGCCACAGGTTTTCTAACCCTACATTTACATTTAGAGTATTTGGGGCTTAAAAAGTACCCTATTGAATTAGTCTTTAAGACATATACGCATTTTCGTTCCAATATTTGCTTGCATGCTTCATAGTTTTTACTAAGTTCATTGTACCTTGAGCTGCACTAGGTTCTCTTTATCCAGAGTTCCTTCACCGTGTTTTATTCTGCCTAGGTCACTGTTGCCCAAAGTACTGTTCAAGAGTACCTGTCACTTTTTAGGACTCTGGTCTCCAGTATGAGCTGCCATTGTGATATGGAAGATTTTAAGTCAAATACCCAAAACAACAAAGATTGCATATATTTTACAGTTATCTTGGGAATTTTCTCAAAGCATGTTTTGAATAGTGGCAAAGAACTTGAAAAATAAAAAAACCTACTACATTTTATTGGTTAAGATGGAAAAAAGACCAATAACTACTTTCCAAGTCTTCTGTCTTCTGCTTCACGGTTACTTAGCTGAGAGAAAAAGCAATGAAAATTGCTTATGTTGATTAGTGTAACTTAGAAAAAAGTCAAGCTTCCTATGTTTCTGGATCTACCGCTTTGTAGCTCCATGGAGCTAATTTAAAAAATAGAGCTCCAGTATGAAAAGCATAAATAATAATGCAGGCCCTGATAAATTCTAGTAGCCAATAAAAATGTCCATTATCTTAACTGTTTGCCCATCTATCTCCATGCCTCTATATTTTTAAACCTTTGGCTAAAAAAATATAATGAAAAATAGTTTACCTAAAGAGTGATTATCTTTTTTTAGGTGACTATCACCTAAAACAGGTGATTATCACCTCTTGTTTCTGAGTTTTAATTAAAGAATTTCAAGAAAACAAAGATAAAGGAAAATAGAAAAGGTAAACAGTTTTTAGAATCTTTAAATATAATTTACAATAGACAATATGAATTGAAATTTCTATAGAAGAATGGTAACATTTCAATGCATCTGTTGTCACTGGAATGTGGTTAAGGACACAGTGACTTCTTGGTGGTAGTTCTTGTTGGTATTACTTGCTAACATTTAATGACAGATATAACAGTATCCACCGAATAAGGTAGTTGTGAGGATCTAACGATTTAAAAATGTATTGTGCTTAGATCAGTGTCTGGCACACAGTAAATACTACAGAAGTGTCTAGCATTATTATTATTATTTTATCATCATCATCATCCCACTGAATCTTTACAACAATTCCTAAGAAGTTGGCATTGTTTTCTCCCCCTTCTACAGACCAAAAAATAACCCCTCAAAAAACCGAAACAAAACAAAACAAAACTAGAGTAGCTGAGTAACCTGTTTGAGGTTAGTTAGCTATTAAGTTATGGAGCTGAACTCGAATCCTCGTGTGCTTGATTCCACAGCTCACATACTTTAACTACTTATATAAAAAGCCTCCTGACTGAAAATTGTTACACTAATGATAAATATTCTTAAACTTGTATTTTTGTGTTTAGCCTATTTTGGGGCTCTGGAATTCCATACTTAACAATATGCTACCAACACATCTTCAAATGGCTAAAAAGTTTTAACCATCAGAAGAATCTCATTATTATATAACCAATGGTATATTATAGTCAATAAACCCTTTGAAAGACTCACATAACATGCTATTTTTAGCACCTGATTGCGTGTAGTACAGTATCAACTGCACTAATTAAACTCCCATGTAAACATCTGTTTCTTAAGTAATGTACACTTATAATAAAGAATTAAATAAATTAGATGAATACAGTTCAAAAAAGAGCAACACAATCTCAACTTCAGTCATTAAGATAAGAGTGAGATCATCTAAATGCTTTAGAAATAAGAACCCTGCCAAACTCCATTTATTATAGCTCTGAATAGCAGGTTAGGCTTCACAGGGGGAAGAGAAGGAGGGAGGGCAGGACGTATTTAACCCGCGGGTCTTTGATTCTTATCAGGTGATAACCACGGCAAGTGCTGATGAAAGCCACAGGCTAAGGCCACATGTCAACATATTTTCAGGCATAAAAAGGCTTATTTTCTTTTTTTTTTTCCTAGAGGGAGAAGTTCTGCTTATATCATGCCGTTAATAAGTGCTTAGCTGTCTCACTCATTCCTATCAAACACTCACACTCATCTGCATGGCAGAAAAGAAAGATAAAATCTCTCTTAGGAAAAGATGTAAGACTGAGCCTTACAAAATAACAGACTACTGCACTTCTAACAAATTGCTCCGTATCCATCAGATTAACCCAGTGTCATAATTTAAGAAACACCCAGAAAAACATACATTTTGAGTCATGTTCTCAAGAGTAATAGACTATAGCTCGATTAAGTAGTAACATTAGCACTATGCTGAGAACAACACAATATAGGTATGAATGCTATGAAATATGAAGATAATATTTAGAGACACTGAACAAGTATTTCCATTATTCTTTAACATCAGTTGGGACAAAACCATAACAACACCACTTAACATGTTTTTCTTATCCTGAAAAGAGTCCCTGGCACACTGCCTTCCACATAGTAGGTATAGAATTACTTGTTGAATTGGATGTGGGGCCACGCTTTTTCTGAGTGCAGATATAAGTCAATATACTTAAGTGCTACTGATGATTCAGGAAAATGACAAAACTATAGTGATAACCAAAGAACTGGTAAAGTAGTACACAAAATGAAAAAGAGAGGTCATGTGACAATCCCAAGGGGAGAAAACTTCTGAAAATAATGTTACTCTAGGAAAGAGGCGCTTATGTGTCCATAAATACTATACCCAGGCATACTGTAAATATTAATCTGGCCTTCAATCTAACTGATAAATAATATTAATGTATATGTATTTTACTGCATAAATGTCATGACATAATATGCATATTTAATGTAACATGTAAGTATAATATGCAATATGTATATTATGTAATTATAGCTTAAGTCTTTTAAAAATAGGCATAATAATGATTTTAGAGTGCTCCAAGCACGATGAACATGTTAGGTTTACTTATTTATTTGAGAGAGAGAGAGCACACGTGTGTGCATGTGCACAAGGTGGGGGGAGGAGGAGGGAGGGGTAGAGGGAGCAGACTCTCTGCTGAGCATGAGGGGAGCATGCAGAGCCTGACACGGGGCTGGATTTCACAACCCATGAGATCATGACCTAAGTCGAAATCACCAGTCGGTCGCTTAACTGACTGAGCTACCCAGGCACCCCTGAACCTAATGTTAGGTTTAAATAAATATTAACAGTTCAGCAAATCTAGGGGAAAGCTTTTAAATCTCTCTTTCTCTAGGTAAAACCTTTTTAAATCTAGGGTGCCTATTAAATTGAACAATAATCACAGACTGTTTTACATTTTTTTTGAATTTTTAAAAATAATTTTTTATTATGTTAGTCACCATACAGTATATCCTTAGTTTTTGATGTAAAGTTCCATGATTCATTATTTGCGTATAACATCCAGTGCACCATGCAATACGTGCCCTCCTTAATACCCATCACCGGCCTATCCAAATCCCCCAACCCCCTTCCCTCTGAAGCCCTCAGTTTGTTTCCCAGAGTCCATAGTTTCTCATGGTTCATTCCCCCTTCTGTTTACCCCCCCTTCAAGCTTCCCTTCCTTCTCCAACCGATCTTCCTATTTCTTATGCTAAGTGAAATAAGTCAAGCAGAGAAAGACAATTATCATATGGGTTCACTCATTTATGTTTTTACATTTTCAAAATAATTTTAAAAACATAACTCCAATGAAAGTCAGTGATTCTTTTTTTTTTCTTTTTAAAATTTTATTTGACACAGAGAGAGAGAGAGAGAGAGTGCACAAGCAGCGGGAGCGGCAGGCAGAGGGAGAAGCAGGATTCCCACTGGGCAAGGAGCCTGACATGGGACTTGATCCCAGGACCCCTGGATCATGACCTGAGCCAAAGGCAGATGCTTAACCGACTGAGCCACCCTAGTACCCCAAAAGTCAGTGATTCTGACATTTACTCCCTGCAAAGGGTTGGTGGTTTTCAGTGTCTTCAGATACAAG
The DNA here is from genome assembly GCF_002007445.2 of Ailuropoda melanoleuca. NCBI lineage: Eukaryota > Metazoa > Chordata > Mammalia > Carnivora > Ursidae > Ailuropoda > Ailuropoda melanoleuca. The sequence continues at coordinate 27,723,194 of NC_048232.1, read as the reverse complement.
CTATTTGTAGAATGATAACTGACAGGTGAAGGCAGGGGAGAGGGTTGCCATCACGTACAGAATCCTAGTCCTTATTTTCTCCCCTTTCTCATTATACAATCATTACTAAGTTTCTCTGGTTGTTCTCTCAGTTTTTATTCTGCCCTCTTTCCCATTCTCCACAGGTTCTCTGTCTAAATACCCCAACAAGAATCATCCCAAGTTACCTCTCCTTTCCCTGACTTATCAAAGCTCCCACTCATTCAGAGTGCTAATTTCAGCCAGTGTAAGTACAACTCACAAAGAGACAGATGAAACAGTTAAATAGCAAAGTTCTTTAGCAGATAAACTAAAATCAGTCCCAGGGACAGGTGGTTCTCTTGTGTGTGTGAAGAAAGTATCTAGACTAAAATAATTCACATGAAATTATCAATAAGTAATATTTCCTTCATAGGAAAATATGCATTTATAAAAAGGATGCTTTTTAATTTATAGGACTTGTTACTTGTGGAATACAGGCAGAATGACAAAATCAAGTGAAGTGTGAAGACTGAATTAAAAATACAAATGCAGAAATTATTGAGTCAAAAAATAGAGAAGAATATAGAAAAAATATGATTGATAAATCAATCCAAAAGCCACATCTTTGAAGAATCAATAAAGTAGATAAATTGCTAGCCCACTTAATCCTAGCAAAAACTGAGAGGCACAAGGATATTCAAGATTAATGCAAACAGAGAAGTAATTATGCTAGAAAAGAATTTAAGAGACTTACTTTAGAAATATTTTGTACAAATCTAAGCAAATAAATTTAAAACTTTGGATGAAATAACTTGCTAGGAAAATATCAGTGATTATAACTACATGTATTATTTTACAGAGTTTATAAAATTATACAAGAGATGGCAAATGTAGACAGACCATACAATAAATTTAGGAAGACATCAAAGAGTTAACCACCCAAAAATTGCCAGGTGTTTTCCCAGGTGAACGTCTTCAGATCTTCAAAGGACTGATAATTCTGTTGCTTGTTCAAGAGAGGAAAATGTAAAGAGCTTAAATTCTTTCTACGAAGCCAGCTTTCTAACAGACAACTAAAATCTAAGAGCACACTTCTATGCATGCGCACATGCATGCACACACACACTCATAAACTCAGTCTCACTGATGTAAAAATGTTAAATAAAATATTAAATCTAGTGGTACATTAGAAGTTAAATAAAGCAAGCATTATTCAACATTAGGAAATATGTAAGTCCACCATCTTAACATAGTAAAGGAGAAACAATAGAACTTTTATAGGCCATGAAAGACATTTGATAAAATTCACTATTCCTTGCTGATAGTTTTTCATAAAAATATAACTGAAGTCAATATTATGACAAATGACTATGTATCAGAGGCATTTATAAGATAAAGATGTATATTGTCATCATTACTGACACCATTTTAAAAGAATAAGCTAAATTTTAAAAACAACAAAAGAAAAAACACAAATAGTGGAAAAGAGAATGCAAAATTATTATTTGCAAGGGATATATTGATGTTTCTGGTAAAATCAAGAAAAATCACTGCAAAAAACTACTAGCAATTAGAAATCTGGTAAATGACTAGTTACAAATTTAATAGAAAAAATCAATAGCTATCTAATAAACCAACAATAACCTGCTAAAAACATAACAGAAGAAAAACTCAACTAAATCTCTACCTATCAACTCTATCAAAAGATAACCCATGAACGGAAAAAAAAAAGAACCAAGGAGGACCTATAAAAGAAAATTTTAACATTCTAGTGAGGGTTATAAAAATTCAAAGGAATACACGCACCCTGCTGTTTATAGCAGCATTATCTGCAATAGCCAAATTGTGGAAATAGCCCAAGTGTCCACCGACTGATAAATGGATAAAGAAGATGTGTGTGTATATACATATATACCTACACACACACACACACACACACACACACACACACACACACACACTGGAATATTACTTGGCCATAAAAAGGATGAAATCTTGCCATTGGCAATGACATGCATGGAGCTAGACAGTATTAGCTAAGTGACATAAGTCAGAGACAAGACAAGTATCATATGATTTCACTCCTATGTGGAATTTAAGAAACAAAACAAACAAGCAAAGGGGAAAAAAAGAGGCAAACCAAGAAACAGACTCTTAATTATAGAGAAAAATGTGATGGTTACCAGAGGGGAGGGGGTAGGAGGATGGGTGACATAGGTGATGGGGAATAAGGAGTGCACTTGCTGTGATAAGCACAGGTGCTGTGTGGAAGTGTTGAATCACTATGTTGCACACCTGAAACTAATATTACACTGTATGTTAACTAGCTGGAATTTAAATAAAAACAAAAAAAGAAGATTTGAATAAATGAAAAGACATACCTTGTATTTGGATAGAATGGTTTCATATTATAAAGATGTCAATTCTACCCAAAATAATCTATAAATTTAATACAATTCTGATCCAAATATTAACATGGTATTTCAAATTCTAAATCTAAGTCATTTAGGCCAAATGATTCTAACATTTACAAGGAGACGTAGGAACACACTCTCTGGAATGAGGCTGTCTGGTTCAAACCATAGCTTCACCATTAACTATCCATGCCACCTTGGGCATGTTTCTTAATCTTCTCCTGCCTCAGTTTCCTCATTTCTAAGGTGGGAATAATAACTGTATGTCCCTAATAGGATTGTCACAGTGATAAGTACTAGAAGAAAATATAGGCAAATAGTTTTACAGTCTTGGAATAAGAAAGGCTGTTATAAGCATGATATAAAACCCATGACTATACACAGAAAAAAATTCAAGTCAAAACACAAACAACTGTAAAAAAGTTTTTCAGTTTTACACAAACTGTAAAAAATATCTGCAATACATGTTATTAAAGATTTATTATACAGAGAATTCTTAAATATCCATGGGAAAAATGAACCATCCAGTAAGAATATACAAAGAAAATCTACAAACACAAATATGAATGGACAGTAAACATGTAATAATTAAAGAAATACCTACTTTAATCCATTATCATTATAGTCACTCTTTGCATACACTCTTAACTCTCCTGCCATTGTCTAATTTAAAAACCTTATCCTGGCTAAATCCCTATTTTGATTAAGTCTACAGAATTCCAAATTCTATACCTCAGGCCCTTTTGCTGCAAACTTCTTGAAAAGCTTTTTTTCCCTATTCTCTCTTAAACCCTCTCTGGTCACAAAACTGTTCTTGTCATGATTATGAAGGACCTTTATATTGTTAAAGGCAATGACAATGATCAATCCTCATTTCATCTGACCTACTAGCAGCAACTGATATAAAATCTCTCCTTTTCAAACCAATCTCTTCTCTTGACTCCCTTGATTTCCCTAACTCACTGACTGCTGCCTTTCCATTTCTGTCCTCCACCTCCTGGACTTCAATTGTCTCATGGCTCTAAATACCATTTGAGGACTCCCTGCTTTATATCCCAGCCCAAACTTCTCTGCACCCCAAACCCAACTGCCTCCTTGACATCTCCACCTGAATGTCTAGGCAAACACGCCATATCCAAAACCCAGCTCTTGATCCTCTCAGTTTTCTCCACTTCAGTCAATGGCTCTTCTACTCTTCCAGTTGCTCAGGCTAAAATTCTTGGTGTCAGTTTTGACTTCTTTCTCCAACCCCGCCCCCTCATAACTCACATCTAATCTAGAGAGAAATACCTTAAAATTTGGCAACTGACCCCCTTACCACTAACTCCCCACCACCACCTCCCTGTTCTAAGCCACCATCTCTCACCTAGAGTGTTGTTACTGGCTCCCATCAGGTCTCCTTGCCTCCGCTTGTGTCTTATAGAGTGTTATCAACACAGCAGCCAACACAATCCTTACAGAGCATTAAAGAAACTGTTATTCCTCTACTCAAACCATCTAATGGCATCCCGCCTCACTGTGATCCAAAGGCCCTTCAGAGCTGGCTCCCATTCATTCATTCATTATCTCTTATCTTCTACTTCATATTTGCTCAATCCATTCCACATACACTGGTCTCTTGTCTCAAAGCTTCTGTATTTCTTGTTGTTCCCCTTGGAATGTTCTTGAAGCATGGCTCAATTTTATCTGCTTAGTGAGGTCTTCTGTGAGCACTCCATTTAAATTTATAGACCTCCTTCAACCAAGAGCATACCCCACTATCTCCTGTGATTTATTTCTTCTTAAAATACTTATCACCAACTGCCGTAATATTTTATTATTTTTTTATTGTCTCCTTTCATTAGAATATAGATTCCACGTAGCCAGGTTTATTTTTGTTTTGTTTTGTTTACTGCAGTGCCCCCTGCATTTATAACACCGTCCATTAAGTATTAACTGCTCAATAAATGTTTAATAAATTAGCAAAAAAAAATCTTCATAACACAGGGTACATGCAAGAGTTAAGGAAATGAGTACACATTTACATGCTGTTGTGTTAACTTGTTCATCAAAACAAATTTTTATTTTTAATTAATTTTTATCAAAATTTAAAATGTTTACCTGTTGACCCAGAAATTTCTTGGCATTCACCCTACAAATTAACTTACACATGTATGCAAATACAGATACCTATGTTTATCCACAAACTTGTTTTTAACTACAAAAAGCCTAAATAGACACCCTTTGTACTGATATAGAGAGGAGTCCTCCAAAATAGTTTGATTCCATTCTTGCAGAAAATGAAGACATAGTAGTACACATACATGTACCTGAATAATGAATGATAAGGTCTAGAAGAACATACAACTGAAGAAATAAGGTAATGAAAGAGTGACTTGTTTTTTCTATTTTGTGCCTTCTATATTCTTTAAATATATGTATTACTTTTTTTTTTAAGATTTTATTTATTTATTTGACAGAGATAGAGACAGCCAGCGAGAGAGGGAACACAAGCAGGGGGAGTGGGAGAGGAAGAAGCAGGCTCATAGCAGAGGAGCCTGATGTGGGGCTCGATCCCATAATGCTGGGATCACGCCCTGAGCCGAAGGCAGACGCTTAACCGCTGTGCCACCCAGGTGCCCCTATATGTATTACTTTAAAAAATTTTAGGGGCACCTGGGCGGCTCAGTTGGTTAAGTGACTGCCTTTAGCTCCGGTCATGATCCTGGAATCCTGGGATCAAGCCCCGAGTCAAGCTCCCTGCTCAGCAGGGAGTCTGCTTTTCCCTCTGACCCTCTCCCTTCTCCCCTCTCATGCTCTCTCAAATAAATAAATAAATCTTTAAAAAAAAAAAAAGAGATAGAGACAGCCAGCTAGAGAGGGAAAACAAGCAGGGGGAGTGGGAGAGGAAGAAGCAGGCTCATAGCGGAGGAGCCTGATGTGGGGCTCGATCCCATAATGCCGGGATCATGCCCTGAGCCGAAGGCAGATGCCTAACTGCTGTGCCACCCAGGCACCCCAAATAAATAATCTAAAAAAAAATTTAAAGATCTATTTCAAATGTGTGAAGAAAAAGTCTGAAATAATATTCAGCATACCGTTGCCAATGGTAAACTTTAGAAAACTGAACTGGGATTGGGGGAAATATTTTCTTAATATTTTTGTTATTTGAATTTTGATAACAGTAGGTAGGAGGTATAATTAGAAATAGCAATCACAAATAATGAATCATGGAACACTACATCAAAAACTAAGGATGTACTGTATGGTGACTAACATAACATAATAAATTATTATAAAAAAAGAAATAGCAATCAACATACTAAAATGAAATTTTAAAAATAAAGGTTAAAATGACATTTAAGAGGGGCGCCTGGGTGGCTCAGTTGTTAAACGTCTGCCTTCGGCTCAGGGCGTGATCCCAGGGTTCTGGGATCGAGCCCCGCATGGGGCTCCTCCCCTGGGAGCCTGCTTCTTCCTCTCCCACTCCCCCTGCTTGTGTCCCCTCTCTCTCTGGCTGTCTCTCTCTCTGTCAAATAAATAAATAAAATCTTTAAAAATAAATAAATAAATAAAATGACATTTAAGAAGAAAACAAATGCTATGCTGTAAACCTTTATCTTGTGGGTTTTGAAATAAAACAATTTATTTGAAGTTCTTATTAGCCAACAATCTCTATTTTTTATGTATGAAAGACAGTGGTCTGCTTTAAAGTATGAATAACACTCACCTTTTCTATGCATAGCTACATAAAGTGTGAAGTTATGTAAAATGAAAAGAAAGCTAACACTTGCAAAAAAGAGGGAAGTGAAGACCAAGATAAGTGAATTCTGCTTCCTCTTGCCAACGCTGAGGGCAGCTGCACACACACTGCACAGATGTCCTTTAAACTAGAAATGTAATTAGTGTGTAAAATTTAAAACTGTTGGTCATGTGCTAGATACTAGTGTCCACGACAGGAAAGGAAATCATAGGCTAAGTGAAAAGAAACAGGTCATATGGGATGCATCTACAAGGATGAAGTCGGCTGACTCATCTTCCCTTGTTTCCATGGGAATGGCAGTAAACAATAATCCAGGTAAGGCTTAATGGTATCCATCCAGGGCACCTCCTCTTAGGAAGCTTTCCTTGGGAAGGGCCAAATTTTAGTACAGGTGTGCTAATTCCCTGAGTCTAAAGTCCTTCTACTCCTCTACTGGCTAGACATGGAACAACAAGGATCATGCTAATAAAAATTGAATTGGAAGTTATAGTTTAATGAAGCATTAAAAACATCAGTTTAGTTTTACTGAGACCTTCTAAACATCACAACATGTTACAAGCTTGTGAATTATCATATTAGAATGAATAATTTAGTTCCTCTGACCTAAGTGCTCCAGAAGGCAGAATGAAGACACAGAGTACTTACAGTCTCTGCTTCTAACATACGTGCGCTGTTTATAAAATATGAGTAATGTACATTAAATATTACAGAGAGAAATATGACAATAAATAATCCAATGCTAAATTGAGAGTGATACAGAAAATCAATACTATAGGATTCTCAACCCTGCTGTATCTAAACTCTTTTTTAATGCCCTGCTAATGTTCCAAAGAAATAAAATTTTAAACACTCTTTTTTACTTGAAGTACGTTGTTGGAAAATTAAATGGATTTGAATTGAGGTACCAGAGCATTCCTGGTGTTTTGTTTTACCTTATTTATCTGAAAAGCACTTAATATGGTAATCATCTGTGAATACAACATATTCAGAAAATAAATAATATCCAATTAACTAGAAGACCATGTGAACTCACCCCCACTCACATTTTCATATAAATTTTATCTTGGAGAGTAAATGGACAATGGACTTAGTGGTGAAAGAGTGGACATCTTGGAAAAATACAGATAAATGGAAACTTAAGTACCATGTGTAGAAACACAGAAAATGGTATTTTTAGAGTATTTCAAAGAAATTATCTTTTATCAAATTTCTACTACTGGCAGAAAGAAAAATTAAATCAATCAATGCTGTCTAATATAGTTTTGCATGCTGCTCCAACCCTTCCCCATGAAGTACTTGGAAGTATTCAGTGCGTTTATATGCATTCAGTTGCGTAATCCTCATAAGGAACACATGAAGAATTATTATCCTCATTTTACAGATGAAGAAACTGAGACTTAGAGGTTGTATAACTTGCCAAAAGGAGACCAGTTAGTACTGGAGCCAGGATTCCAACCCAGGCCATGAGGCTCTAAAGACTTTGCTCTGAACCACTTACACTGCTTCTCTGAAGCAAGCAGATTATAGTCAACAAATGAGCAAAAAATCCTCAAAAACAAGAGAAGAAACGTTACAATGAATTACTAAACACTTCATTTACAAGAACTTAATTAAATCTTTCCGACCTCAGAATTTAAGAAAATAAAATTTTAGATATCCTTACTATTCGTCTTTGTATCAGAATGACAATGGAAGATACATAAAACCTCAGTTCAGAGATGGTTTTATTCCCTTGATTTAAGATTCTGACGGCTCTCCACTGCATATACTATGAATTCCAAACTCCTATGCATAACAAATAAGGGTCTCTAGACGGTGAACGTTAGGGCCTCAGTCATCTGTAACTCCTACCATTCTGCCCAATATATTCTATTCTCCAGACATTGCTGGACTTCCATCTTCCCCTTTGCCCTTTTTCCTCTACTGCCAAATTTCTACTCATCTTTCAAAATTTGTGTCTAACCCATCAACAAATCCTGTTGGTTGTCTCTCTCCATCTCCATGGCCACTACTCTATTTCAAACTGTCGTGTCCCTTATACTGGGTCCCCTTGTCTCCATTTACCACACAGCAGCCAGAGTGACTTTTTCCAAGCCATAAAGCAAAACATGTCACTCTACTTCTTGAAAACTTTCAATGGTTTTTCAGTGTTCTATCAGGGCCTGCAAGGGTTTGCAAGCTTGGACCCTCACCTTCTTCTGCACTACTCTTCTACATTCTCACTGAGTAAAATTTCATTCTTTGCAGGTGACAAGCCCTTGCACTTGCCTTTCCCTCTGCCTAGAATGCTGTTCCCAGTTCTTTGCAGGGCTGGCTCTTTCTTTCCCTTAGTCTCCACTCCAATGTCCTAGCTTCAAAGAACCCTTCCCATGACCACCTGATAAACATGCTCCATCTTTTATTCCTCACATCATCCTGTTTATTTCCTTCAAAGCATCTAATCTGTAATTATCTGGTTTAGTTACTTGCTTATTTTCTCTCTAGATTAGTTTTTGTTGCTGTTGTAACAACTCACCACAAACTTAAGAGGCTTAAAATAACACACACTTGTGATTTTACAGTTCTTAAGGTCAGAAGCCCAAGACAGGTCTCACTGGGCTAAAATCAAGGTGTTGGTAGAGCAGTGTTCTTTCTGGCAGCCTGTTTTCTTGCCTCTTCCAGCATCCAGAGGCTGAACGCATTCCTTGGCATGCGGCCCCCTTCTATCTTCAAAGCCAGCAGTGGCCAGTTGAGACTTTTCTGACATCACATTAGTCTGACATTGACCCTTCTTCTGTCTCCTGCTTCCACTTTAAAGGACTCTTACATTGGGCCCAACCAGATAAGACAAAATAATCTCCCTATTTTAAGGTTAGTTGATTAGCAACCTTAATTTCTTCTGCTACTTTAATTCTCCTTTGCAGGTAATATAACTTAGTCACAGGTTTTGGGGATTAGGACACGGGACATCTTTGGGAGGCCATTATTCTACCTACCATACTTCCCCACTAAAATGTAAGTTCCATGAGGGCAAGGACACTGTCTTGTTCATTCCAGCAGTCCAAGTTCCAAACTTCAAAGGCACTTACATTTGTTGAGTTAATGAACAAATTAAGACACTACTGCTTTGGTGATGCTCTTCTTGACTTTTTCTTTTTTTTTTAATATTTTTTATTTCTTTATTTGACAGAGATAGCCAGTCAGCGAGGGAGGGAACACAAGCAGGGGGAGTGGGAGAGAAAGAGGCAGGCTCCCAGCGGAGGAGCCCGATGTGGGACTCAATCCCGGAACACCGGTATCACGCCCTGAGCCGAAGGCAGACGCCTAATGACTGCGCTACCCAGGCCCCCCACTTCTTGACTTTTTCTGACTCTTGTCCTAAACTCTGTGCTTCTGTATAATTTTTTACATCTCTCAGCAATAGTGCCACATCCCATCATGTTTTCATTATGTTCACATGCTTATCATAAGTCTTTGGTCAAGTGTGAAGTGTTATGATAATATGTCAATAAAGGATTTAGTGCTGTGAAAGATGTGTTGAATCAATAAATTTTAAAGTGAAAGGCACAGTAAAAATTTCCAAAAGGTTTATGTTAATGATTTTGTAATTGTTTTTATGATTCCTAATAAAGTGTGCAGAATAGTCTAATAATTGTTGGTAAAGGATTACCTTACTGTAAAATGCATATTAATTTAATGAATTTTAAACCTGCTAAGGATCTGAAGATAAATCTCAGTTCCACATTTTACACTTGAGAAAACTGAAACCTAATGAAGCTAACTAATTTGTCTAGCTACACAAAACATCGTGAGCCTGACACAAAACCCAGTGGAACTTCTATAAAAATCTACCTTCTGAGGTTGCCATGAAAGCTAACTTAATGCATTTAAAAGCACACGCGTAAACACAGGGCCTCACCAGAGCAACTGCTGTATAATTAAGGGTTCAGTAGATGCTTTTACTGGTATGACTGTTACCATAAACACTATATATTTCCTGTTTCTCAACAATATAATAACTTCTACAAAGTAGGTACTCAATAAAATACTTGAATCAATAAATGATTATAAAGTAAAATACATAGGGGCGCCTGGGTGGCACAGCGGTTGAGCGTCTGCCTTTGGCTCAGGGTGTGATCCCGGCGTTGTGGGATCGAGCCCCACATCAGGCTCCTCTGCTGTGAGCCTGCTTCTTCCTCTCCCACTCCCCCTGCTTGTGTTCCCTCTCTCGCTGGCTGACTGTCTCTGTCAAATAAATAAATAAAAAATCTTTAGAAAAATAAAAGTAAAATACATAATTAAACAATTTTAGATAATAAATGAAACAATTTTTATAGGACAAATCCGGTAAAAGAGAAGAAAAAGGGCACAGCATGCACATCACATTGATCTCCATCATGAAGCCTTGCCCAACTTATTCTAGCTAACAGCAGTTTCTCTCCTCCCTTGATGTTTATGCCAACAGGGCCAAAACTGGTTTTGTATTAATGCTAAGGTATCACATTATGTACCTTTTTCACTCTTGACATTTGCACTGATGCAAAGGCAATGGTGGGTAGAACTGTTGGTACTTCAGCGTGATTCAAGACCATGGCAACAAACCACACATATCCTGTATTCTTCACTGATGCTCAATCCCAGTAAAAAATATTTTTAAAAAAATTGCCAATTTCATTTAAGAATGTCCCCCGATGAAGCAGGAAAAGTTATTTTATTAAATAATGACCTCTTAATACTGTGTATGTCTTTAATATGCTGTGTGAGAAAATGGGATGTATGCATAAACCACTTCTGCAGGGTACCAAAGCATGCAGTTGTTTTGAAATTCCAGCTGAACTAGATGCTTTTTTCATGGTACACCAATTTTACTTGAAAGAAAAACAACTGACTATGGTTTTCTCAGACTTGAATATTTGGAAGACATTTTCTAAAAAATAAGCCAAGTAATAAGCCTGTCACTTCAAGGAAAACAAAAGACCAAAATTTGAGATTTCAGGTATAAATTAGAATTCTGGAAAACATGCAACTGCCACTGTGAGTTTCACAGCTTCTCAATTTTAAAGAGCCTTCTGAAGAAACTGATGCTAGTACTGGTGGATTTTTTTATAGGGTAAAATGCAATGGGTCAACACTTGAAATATCTATACAACTAAGTGAACCAATATATTCCAAAGGACTAATGCAGGAAATACAAATTCATGAGTGTGTAAAAAAGATCCATTTAAAGTTCAAAATAGACTGATAGAATTTTAATGTAACAGACTATAAAATTCAAGATACGGTTTCATAATCTGCATTGCAACTAGACTTTAAGACATGCTACATGGTAAGCTTTGGTGCAGTAATCAAATAATAACCACAATTATCTCAAAAGGCTAATTCCATATATATATATCTATGTGAGGCCAAGTTTTAATATATTTCAACCATAACAAATTACAACAGATTGAATGCAGAAGCAAATATGAGAACCCAGCTGCCTTTATTATTAAGGATTAATAAAAATTTTAAATTTTTTTCACTTTTACTTGTGAGTACAGTAAATACTGATAAATATAACACACAGAATCAAAAGCACTTTGGGGTCTTCAACATTTTTAAAAAGTGTAAACGGATCCTGAGATCAAAAAATTTTCAGAATCATGCTGTTTAACAAGGTTGCTACTAGTCACATATGTCTATTCACACTGAAGTTGATTAAAATTATAAGTAAGATAGGAAGTTTGGGTCCTCATTCATATTAGACACATTTCAAGTGCTCAATTACCACATGTGGCTAGTGGCTACAAGATATAATAGACACAGAATATTTCTATTACCACAGAAAGTCCTACTGGTCAGTCCTGGTCTATATGTGGGGGCAGTTAATTAGCATCTTACTAAATATCACTGGTATAATCCTACAATATTTTACCATACCTGTTTTAACGCCTTAAAAAGAATATATGTGCCTTTTGAGGGCTGAGACTAGAACACTGATATCTATATCTCTATATGATAATGATATTGTTATGTATATATATGATTTTGCAGCCCAAAAGATGCTTTATATATATATTACTAGGAATAAATATGCTGAATAAGATAGCTGCTAAACTGAGTATTTATTAACTCAATAAATACTTATTGAGAGTTTCATATAAGACAGGTACCATGCAATTATGATTATCTTTCATATTTTACTATATTCCTATTCAAATTTATAAGGTCTGGGTCTCCACTTTTTCTGTTCTCATGTGATTATAATAAACTATTCTATTAACAATTTAATGTTACATTGCCTCAGTTCATATTTTCATAAATGAGGATTAAAGACAATCTTTCCTCTTATTATCTATTGGTTATATTATTCATAATTATGGACTACTAATTCTGACTTGCAAGTTTTCTAAAGACTTCCATACATGTGGCTGAAAGCAATGTTTTAAAGGTTACATTAAATCTGTAAACAATAACTAAATTTGTTTTGAATGAGTAAGTATTACCTAGGGTTTACAGCTTGATTTTATTTCCTTCATAGCTTTGTAGGATTCTAACTTCTTGAAATTTTAGCACCTATTATTTTAATTTGACAATCTTTATTCCTACTAAAAGTAGTGAATAGAATTTGTAAAAGCTTGTTAAAATTAAAATTTAAATTAAATTAAATTTTGTTTAAATACGTTTCTGAGATTTTCACGTCTCAGAACTGCAAAGGACTTCGGGATACCAAAAAGCTAGGGTTTGCCTGTAATGTTCTGGTTGCCCTCTATTATTCCTTGTACAGTACTTAGAGATTTATAGTGTAGTGAATGCTGCTTGTTTCCAGTGTAGTTTGAGGCAATGTTCCTGGCAAGCAAGACCACATTTGTAGGAAGGAGAATAACAGGAGAGATATGTGGGCTTCTGGCCAGGTACTTTTCTGGTCAACAACCCAGAGATGTACCTGGAACTAGGTGAGAGATCAGCTACTTGTATATACACACAAGCCCTCTGCTAATTTAGGACTATGCATCACTCTCTCCATATACTCCTACAGATTCTTTTTGGAAAAAGAATAAAATATTTCTTAAGTCTGCTTTTTGGATGAGAGAAGCAAAAACACGATCTACAAACCTAATATACTATTTGTGCAACATGGAGCAGGCACTGATAAGCCTCACACAATCAGGCCTACTCCATGCAGAAGAACGTGTACCATAAATTGAATCATAGGTATTTATTTCTTCAATAAAAGGAAATAAAATAATTGCTATTTAAATAAAATAATTTTTGTAAACTGTAAACTTTATATTATGCTAAATTCTAAGGTCTCTGTTTTCAATTTTGTCTTGCTATAGAAGTTCATTCTAAACAATGTTTCTGTAGCTAGAAAGGCTTATGATCTAAATAAGAGCTAACATATTTTCATAAACTGCTTTGCTTTCCATAAAGTTTGGGTGTGTGCCTTTGCAGCAATTTATTTTCCAAGTAACGATCTACAGCCAAGGGTAAAATTTTTGTGCTATATTTTCAGTGGTAGAAATTTTTTAAAAAGTAAAATCAGATTTTATGGTTCAGATTGGTTAAATTTTAACATTGAAATATTAGAAAATTTAGATAAAAGTCATATGACTAAGTAGTTATTAAACTAAAAAAAGAATTTTTAGTAAGTTCAAGTCATGTCTATTAACAGTAGCAAGATACTATATTAAAAGGCAGTATTTATTTAGCTTGCATAAGGAGACAGTTTATTAATAAAAGCCATAAACATATAAGCTGACCATGTAACAGAGGTTTTGGAGTCAGGCTGATTTGAGTTCAAATTATGGGTCAAACAGTCAATAGCTGGTTGTTTTGGGGCAAGTTTCTTTCCTAAGTCTTGGCTTCCTTACATATAACATGATAATTATGATGATAATTAAAACCACTTATAAGATTGCTTAAAGAACCAAATTAGGTAATTTATATAAACTGCTTAGCACAGTAAATGATTCACAATAAGTGATTAATAAATGCCCTACACACTGTACACACGCAGAGGTTCCCTAGGACACAACTATATTTACAAGCATTTCACCTCGATTCATTCTAGTAATCTGTGCCTGATATAGTAAGAAATTTTAAATAGTGTATTATTTCAAATATCATTTAGAACTATAAATACAAAAATTAAAAGACTTAGACTTCAAAATCATATGCACAACTGCATACTAAGAACACAAAACAAATCCTATGAGACTCCTCCCCTCAGTAAGAATTCAGTCTATGGTATTCCTGACAGTCATCGATTTTTAAAAGAACCAGTTTAAGCTCTTTATAACTCAGATGGGAGATGAGGAGAGAAAGATTTGAGGAAGAGACAGAGAAAGAGAGATTGCTCTCTTCCCTCTTTTAGGCTATGCCTAACTGATTGAGTTGGGTTTCTAAAGCTTACAACCAAAACAGTCTTTATTAATACACTAATTATGGGTGACAATGTAGCAATTAGACAAAAAGGAGGTTTTACTTCTACCATACCCATTAGAATCCTTTAGTAAGTGATGGATTTAGCATAGTCAGGATATTGACTCCAGAGCTTGTGTCCTTAATCACAACGCTGTAGTAAATGGCAGCAGTATTACATATATCCTCTTGAGATGTAACAATAGAATACTTTTCTGAATTAAGACAAGGTTGCACACATCTGTATGTATCTATCTTTAAGCATATATTTGACACTTTGTAAAGAGATTGGAATAGCAATAGAGACTACAATGATGTAAATGGTATTTTCCTATTCTTAATGATTTAGATAAGGAGATAATTAAATTCTTTCTCTTCCCAGAAGGATCTCTTCTATTTTTTATGGGAAGAGGTGTAAAATTCAAAACCTATTTCCTCCATTATACAGAAAGACTACAGCCCTATATTTGTACTTTAGATCTATCTTCCATCCAGATCAACTGGAAATGCTATGCAAAGCATGACTATGGAAAAATAACTAAGGATCTCGCTTATTATATAATCTTGTCTTTTTGAGCAAAGAGACTCACCTAACAAGAGGTGTTTGATTAGGGAGAAGGTAAATAAACACTCCAAGTAGAGACTTCTATTGTAGAAGGTGCTATATAATCTGGCACTAGAGTTTCCAGGCATCCATCCAATTACTCACAAACAGGATACGGGTGGGATTAGCTTGTGCACTTGAACGGTCAGAACACAGGACGTCCCCAGTTGTAAAACCTAAACAACACGAGGGTTCTCTGCATTACTGCAGATCTATAAAGTTAGGCTGACTCTATAATCACAATATCGTCGTATTATAGACTTTGAAGTTACTGACATAAAACTGTCTTTCAAGAAAAGCATTTCAGAAGACCAAAGTGAACTTGAAGTCAAAGAACATCCATAGGGACCTCCCCAAACTATCCTGTTTTTCCCAAGTATCTCTTAACTCAGAACAGCTGGCAACTTGAGTCACCCTGGATGGGGGAGGGGTGGAGAGTCATGTTTTCTCTTGGTCACTTGTTTTGTATTCAACCTGCATCTTCAAGTTGACAAGGAACAAAACAACATCTTCGAACTTTACAACTCTACTGCATTTTACAAATTGCAAAGTACTTTAATGAGAACACCCTCAGAACAATACTGTAAGACTGACTGGCAGAGTTGGTATTATCACTTTTTAAGAAAAAGGTATATGAAGCTTGAAGAAATTAGGCAGACCATTCAAATTCATACAGAAAGTAATTAGGAAAGTAAGGATTAAAAACGTCTCTGGCATTCTCTCCAAAGTACCATGGTACTCCAGGAATAAATATAAGTCTCTTGCTGGGTGCTTTGAATACATCATCACATTAAATTTTCACAAAACCTTTGGGCTGTTTATATGTATGCACATAAAATTCTGTTTGACACCTTCGACCAGTTTTTCCACCCTTCGGTAAACATTTGCATTCCAGTTTCTCAACAGATGTTCAGTTTTAGAAAAATATGCCCTTAAGTTCCATAAAAATACAAGCCGCTTCACAATAATTTTTCAGACTTGGAAAAAAAAAAACAAGGGAAAAATAAAGTGAAAAAGTAAGTTTCAAACCAGACAGTTTAAAACTTTAAAAATGGGGACAATTTACATAGTTCAAAATTTGTGGGAGACTGGTGCTACCGATTACAATTGAGGAGAGTGGGTCAAGTAAAGAGCTTAGGAAGTCTGTCTTGCTGAGAGATGGGGTTTATTTTGAATTTTTTTTTAGGTTAAAGATTTCTCAGACTTAGAGTGAAATATATACAGAGTAATTTTTATTGTTATTTCCCTAACCTTTGTTTTCTGTGAAGCTTGACTTTTTCTGCTTCAGTTTTGCCAACCTCATTCTTTTTAGAAACCTAACCTCCTGGCTGGTAAGGCATAAATGAGTGATAATACTAAAATGGTTTTAGTAATAAATCTTTAGTGTATTTTAGAATGCGCACTGACCAAGTGCTCTGAATCTATGATAACAGTGAAAAATCATTAGGTTAATTACTGGTTTATTCAAAATTTTAAAATACTTTCCTACATTTCCTTTGATTCTTAAATAAAAATATTATCTAATCCAAATTCAATTAATTTAAATTAATGTTTTTCTGGTCTTGACATTTAAAATTAATAAAGGTTTGCTGAAATACTAAGTATACAACTCTTTTCTTTGGATATATTGTGCTATCCCAAATATCTTCAGAAGTACTTACATTTCCCCCAAAGTAACAACCGCTGAGTATCAACCTACTAAATATTTTCAAATTTTCTGTAAGAAAGGGTTTTTTCCATTAAAAAAATAAAATCTTGATTGCATTTGTCTTATAGAAAAGCTTCAGATAGGCCAGTGCTCTGCTAAGGGACTAATCCTCTGTTTAAATCGGATATTTGATTAATAACCCATACTCAGGTTATAATTATTAAGCATAAAATGTTGATTCATTAAGTTGAAGAAAATATGAAACCTAAAATAAATCAATAAAATACTATGATTTTGTAAACCACTTTAAAGAGAAAACCCTATGGAATATATTATGCCAATAACCCACATGTCAAAAGAGAAATTCCCACCTTAGAAAAATAAAGTACATCTGAGCAGCATAAATGTTCTAACACTAGTTTAGCAAACCAGGAGCTGTCAAGTTCCAATAACCTATTATTCACACCTCTTTAATCACTGCCACAGAGTCGATTATAAATAGCCTCATACATTTTTAAATAAGGTCATTCTGAAATGAAACAAAGAGGGTAGTAAATATTCTTGTACATAAGGAATTCAAATCCTAATGCACAACAGAACTGTGTATTTCTCAAATGTTCACTAAAAAGAAAGCTAACACAATCTTCTATTAACTATGTCAAGTATGCACTCTATGTGGATTCAGTGGAATAATTAATTGTAGCACTATTTAAATACAACAGCCTAAAAAGAAAGGCTGCCCAATAAATTTCATTCATTTATTATGAAGCATTATTCGTGGTATAATAAAAATAAAATATAATACTCAATTTGTTGATTTACCTGGAAAAATGCCATACAAAGTCATGATGAAAAGACTATTCTACAAGGAAAAATGTATAGTATTACTGATGATACCACTGGCTATTAATTACCCCAT
The DNA here is from genome assembly GCF_002007445.2 of Ailuropoda melanoleuca. Classification (NCBI taxonomy): domain Eukaryota; kingdom Metazoa; phylum Chordata; class Mammalia; order Carnivora; family Ursidae; genus Ailuropoda; species Ailuropoda melanoleuca. Next base: position 27,705,485 of record NC_048232.1, on the reverse strand, counting down.
TTAGCTGATAATCTGAATGTATTTCTTCAACATAAATTTATGTAAACATGTTAGAAAAGATGCAAAATGTCTTAACAGAGTGGCAGAATATCTTTCTGAAAAAAATTAAAATTGAGAATAAGGGGATAAACCACCACTTTGAAGGCAAAGATCTAAAATAATAAGCTAAAACAAACAAAGTAAAACAGGGACAACACAACAGACAATAACAAGGAAAAACAAAAGAAACTACTTGGTTTTGTGTAACAGGTCCTTTATAAATAACTGATCTTTATAGAATCTCTAAAAAAAGTCTAAATTATCCCCATGATTCCAGAGTGGTTTTCTACCATTACGGCACCTTCAAAGATTCCCTGTTGGACTGAGAGTGAAAATTCCTCATTTAAGAAGTGATAGTATCAAAAGGCTGGGCCTGAAGAACATTTGATAACAAGTAACCACAATCAGATTTTAATTGACTATTTTAATATTTCCCATTAAGTTTTCAAACTAAAAATCCTACATAACCAACTTTTCCCCATTTTTCCATTTCTTCCTTCCAGTGTGCCTGTTTAGAGATAACAAAAGATAAAACATTACATTTAGGGAAGAGATAAATGAGAAATCTGTGACTCCTTAGTTTCTTAAAATCTGACCTCATGTGTTCACATTATATGGTAACACAACCTCGTGGGGGTATGCCTACTGCATAAACCTTTGTTATCAGGATAATTTGAAAACAGAAAAAAAGTTGGAAAAAGATTTACAATCTTTTAAAAAATCACATGCATGTCCCAATTTTTACTGAATCATTTATTACCTTCACCTGGTTTTAGAACTGTTAGGTTAAAAACATCATTTCTTGCAAAATCTTGTGGGCTCTGTTTTCCATCTACAAAAGACTTTATTTTTTAAACAAGAACTTTTAGTTAATTATAGTCAGATATCTTCTGACGAGGTAAGTACCAACAGAAAATGATGACTAGACGGGGCCCCAGGGTAGCGCAGTCCTTAAGCATCTGCCTTCCGCTCAGGGCGTGATCCCAGCGTTCGGAAATCGAGTCCCACACATCAGGCTCCTCCCCTGGGAGCCTGCTTCTTTCTCTCCCACTCCCCCTGCTTGTGTTCCCTCTCTCGCTGGCTGTCTCTCTGTCACATAAATAAATAAAAACCTTTATAAAAAAAAAGAAAAAAAGAAAGAAAATGATGACTAGAGAAAACCATGAAACTAATTTCTACCCGTATTCCAGAAGAAGAGCTATTTCTGAAATCAATGAAGCATTGTAATCCGTATCACATTCTCTTAATTATTTTTTTTTAAAGATTTTATTTATTTACTTGACAGAGATAGAGACAGCCAGCGAGAGAGGGAACACAAGCAGGGAGTGGGAGAGGAAGAAGCAGGCTCATAGTGGAGGAGCCTGATGTGGGGCTCGATTCCATAACGCCGGGATCACGCCCTGAGCTGAAGGCAGACGCCCAATGACTGCGACACCCAGGCGCCCCCTCTCTTAATTCTATACTCCTATGCTATAGTCATCAATATTTTATAGAATTCTCATATTAAAAAGATATTTCTAATATGGAAGTTAGAAAAAGGCCATATTTCTAGTGATGCTGCTATATCACTTTAATGCTGCTTTTCAACAAATACATAAGAATCTTCAGTGGAGATGCAATCTGAAGATACTATCTCTAAGCTCTCTGTTAAGTATGACTATAAAATCAGTCTCCTTAGAGTCCAGATATTATATAACCTTAAATTAGCATCCACAGCCTTAAAAATGAAACGTACATTTCAAAATGGGATTTCTGGAGGTCCTCCTTGGTCCATACCCCAAACTTAAGGATGCTGGAATGATAGCTCCTATTTTTCTATTCCATAGGCTCAGAAGTTCACTCAGATGTGAAGAATCATAATGAAGATCCTTGGCTATTTGCTATACCCTGTGCCAAGCATTTTCTTTTCCTATACTTTCTGGAGTAACTCACAGGGCTTTGTCCCAGCCATAATATCTCTTTGGAAGTCTGGTCTTATGACTTTAAACCAGGCTGACTGCTGAGGCTGAGGGCGAGGCAAAGAACTCTAGGCCAGACCAAACTAGCAACAGAACAGATGGCCAGTACTTGATGTATAAATCCGTGGAGCAAAGTAAAAAGAGGTTTACCAGGGTCAGTGTCTGTAGCTGAGGGAATCAGACCTGGTCACTTGAAGTCAAGTGGGTGAAAACATTATGATTTGGATGAGTGCAATGATTGATTCATTTCTTTATTTAAAACATTTATGGAGCACTGGTTATGTTAGGCACTATAGTTAAGAAAATGAATATACTGCTGGGGCCCCTGGGTGGCTCAGTCTGTTAAGTGTCCAACTCTTGATTTCTGTTCAGGTCATGGTCTCAGGGTTGTGGGATCTGGCCCTGCATCAGGCTGCATACTTAGCAGAGAGCCTGCTTGAGATTCTCTCTCCCTCCGCCTTCCCCCTGCATGCTCGCTCTCTCTCTCTAAATAAATAAAATCTTAAAAGAAAAAAGAAAATGAATATATCAATTTCTATCAGCAAGGATCTGACTAATAGGGTGGACAAGCACGTAAATAAGTAAGTTGTGATACATTATGATAGGTGTAATTGATATAAATCTGGAAGAGAAACTTTCTCAAGGATGGACACTGGGGGCAGGTTTCTAAAAATGAAAGGGCTTTAGTGAGATAACGTCTAAGCTTTTTTTTTCTAAGCATTTTTTAAAAGATTTATTTATTTGAGAGAGAGAATGAGGGGTGGGGAGGGACAGAAGGAGAAGGAGAATGAGAATCTCAAGCAGACTCCCTGCTGAGCACGGAGCCGAAGGTGGGGCTCAATCTCACGACCCTGAGATCATAACCTGAGCTGAAGTCAAGAATCAGGCACTCAACTGACTGAGCCATTCAGGTGCTCCTCTAAGCTGGTTTTTTAACAATAAACGAATCAGATAAGAAAAGAGATGAAGGTCATTTCAGAAAGAAGAAAGGCACTGCTTCTTCCAAGTAGATTCCACCAAGCTATTCAAGACTGCAGAAGACTGAAGGCCTTAAGTTGTATGCAAGATACTCAATTTTGCTAGAGGACAGAGGTGAAATTCAGGCACAAATGCTACACTTAAATTGTAAGAACGTTATTTGCTTTTTTTTTTTTAGTAAAATTTTTTTTCAGGGTGCCTAGCAGGCTCAGTCCATGGTGCATGCAACTCTTGATCCTGCAGTCATGAGTTCAAGCCCCACAATGGGGGCTGAGTTTACATAAAAAATTGTTTTTCAAACCCATCTCCCTAACCACCCCCCCTTTGGCAATTACCAGTGTATTCTCTGTATTTAAGAGTCTGGTTTTTCATTTTTTTCTTTGTTCATTTGTTTCTTAAATTCTACATATGAGTAAAATCATAGAGTATTTGTCTTTCTCTGACTGACTTACTGCATTTGACATTATATCCTCTTGGTCTAGCCATGTTGTTGAGAATGGCAAGATTTCACTTTTTTATGGCTGAGTAATATTCCATGTGTGTGTCTGTGTGCGTGTGTAGATATAGATAAAGATATATAGATATAGATATCACATCTTCTTTATCCATTCATCTATCAATGGACACTTGGGTTGCTTCCGTATCCTGGCTATTGTAAATAATGCTATAATAAACATAGGAGTGCATATATCTTTTTAGAATTAGTGTTTTTGTTTTCTTTTGGTAAATACCCAGTAGTGGAATTACTGGATCATAAAGTAATTCTATTTTTAATTCTTGAGAAACCGCTACACAGTTCTCCACAGTGGCTAAACCAATTTGCATTTCCACTAACATGGCGCAAGGGTTCCTTTTTCTTTACATCCTCAGGAACACTTGCTATTTCTTGTGTTTTTCATTTTAACCATTCTGAGAGGTATAAAGTGACATATCTTTGTGGTTTAAATTTCTATTTCCCTGATGGTTACTGATATTGAGCATCTTTTCATGTGTCTGTTGGCCATCTGTATGTCTTCTTTGGAAAAATGTCTTTCCAGGTCCTCTGCCCATTCTTAGTTGGATTATTTGGCTTTTTGGGTGTTACGTTGCAGAAGTTCTTTATATATTTTGGATATTAGCTCCTCATTGAATATATCATTTGCAAATATATTCATCCATGTTAGGTTGCCTTTTTGTTTTGCTGTTGATTTTCTTTTCTACGCAAAAGCTGTTTATTTTGGTGTAGTCCTAATAGTTCAATTTTACTGTTGTTTCCCTTGCCAGAGGAGACATATCTAGAGAAATGTTTCTATGGCTAATGTCAAAGAATCTATTTGTTTCTGGCAATATATTTTGAAATCATTGGTGGGTGAATTAACACGCCGTTGCCCAACTCATTCGTATCTGGTCCCTCTCAATAAAAGCCATGACCACACCCATATTCTCCTAAGGTACCCTGGCATAACAAGACTATTGCAGCTACATCTAGAATCAGTTGACACAACTCCCTATCCCTCGATCTGGTGAAGTTTTCCCAACCATCCTCAGGTTTTCTTCACCATCCATGAACAACTTATCCTACCCTGAGTATCTAGAGCTGAATCAATAATGCTCCCCTAAGCTAGGAATCTTCCCTTCTCCCTAGATGGATCCAAGAATGGCAGAATAATAGATTGCTTTTGTTTTATTCATTATCTGATTAGTCTGTGTTCCTCAGCAAGTGACTGGGGGAAAAAAATCTCTCTTAGATCAATTTTTAGTAGGACATTGGTCCTCAGTCAGTGGAAAACAACAGATATAGGGTCAAGAAACAGGTTGGATGGTTAATGGGATGTTCTGGGGAACCTCAACATTTACAAAATGGAAAGACAGAGAGGAAAAGAAACCATCAAAGACACGGAGAGACTAAGAAGAGCATGCCTTGTTGGAAGCCAAGAGATGTAGGAGATTCTAAAAAGAGGCAAATGAGACAGGCAGAATAATCCCCTCCTGAGTGTGGATGGGAGCTGTGAATATGATGGGATACCACTCCCATTATAATGTTAGATTATTTGACAAATGTGAAGGGACTTTGCAGCTATATTGCCAGTCTCTAACCAGCTGACCTTGTGTTTACAGATTACCCTAAGTGGCCTTAACCTAATCAGGCAAAAGCTTTAAAAGAGGCCTAAGGCCTCACTGAGCTCAGAGACTCCAATTAGCAGAGACTGTCTCTCTTCTGCTGTCCTTGAAGAAGCAAAGGGCCATGTTGTGAATGCCTATGATGAGGGGCAGCCTTCCTACAAGCATAAGGAGATGAATTCTGTCAATAATCTAAATGAGCTTGGAAGAGGACACTGAGCTACATATAAGAAAGCAGTATGACTGATGCTTTAATTGCAGTTGTGAGCAGAGGACCCAGTTAAGCTATGTGCCTGGACCCCTGATCCACACAAAATGTGAGATAATAAATATGTGTTGTTTAAGCCACTAAATTTGTGGTCATTTGTTATGCAGCAATAGAAGGTAATCCATCAAGCAAGGTCCCAGCTTTTGTGAAAGTAAAGGAGGGCTGGGATTCAATCTTTGGTTGTCAGTCTCTGACATATGTGTTAGGATTTATGAAGGCTGAATTTTCAGCAAAGATAAAGCAGAAACCTAGTAGTATAAATTAGAACCAGGAGGAGGTAAGGAATAGATATACATAAAGGTCACGTGGTTCATCTAGGACATTCCTGATGTTGAGGTTGGGATAAACTGACAAAGTCCATGCCACATCCTTTTGTAGGTCAATATACTGCTTGCTTTGCTTCGATCTGGTTAACCAGACTAGAAGTCACCTGATGGCAGATATAATGCTTATTTTATTTGCTGATTCTATATCCTCAGGCCCCAGCCAGTATTTGGCATATTGTAAACACTCAGTATTTACTGAATGAATGAATGAATGGATGGATGGATGGATGGATGGATGAATGAATGAATGAATGAATGAATGAATGACTTTCACACTAGGCAGTGTGAAAAAGTAGATTAAAAGTATGAAATTTTATGAGGAAACGTTAGTATAAATTGGCACTACTCTGTGACTTCTTGAAAATACTCAAGTTAACTCAAAGTATGAATAATTTGAGATGTCACAACAGAGACAGTGGTAGAGTTGTCATGTGGCTAATCCACAAATATCTACTGATACCCTACTGTGTGCCTGATTCTAGAATAAGACTCCTGCAATAGTTTCTTAGCTGATATCTCTGTATCCATTCTAGCTCTTAGCCAATTTCCACACATCAGCCACAGTAATATTTTAAGACAAATCATCTTATTTCATTCCCCTCTTGAAAACCTTTTAATGGTTTCTCATTATATTGAGGATAAAAGCCAAAGCCCTTAACTTGTCTTTCCATAATCTGGCCTCTGCCTCCTTCTCCAGCTTTTATCCCTTGCCACTTACCGTATTACATCAGAGAATTCATGCATGTTTGTTATACTCTCTGCCTGGAACATTCTGTCTTTGCTTACCTCCTACTCATCCCTCAGATCCCAGCTTAAATCTCTAAATACCACTTCTTCAATGATCTCCCAATATAAATTACCCCTTCTACACAGCATTTGTTATATAGCTTGCAATTATATCATATGATTACTTTTTACTATCCGTGTCCTCCATTACACTGAAGCTCCATTAGGTCAGGGATTGTGTCTATTTTGCTCAGAGAAATATCACTAGTACTAAGAATATTTCATACATATTTGTTGAATAAATAAAATTAAATGCTTACGAGGCTGCCAACCATAAATTATGAAAGCTACTTCTACCATCGTTAGAACTACGGAGCCCCACCTAGCGATATGTCACTCTAGAACATAATCCCTAACCTCAGTAGAGTACAGAGGAAAGCAACCAAGACAACTATCATCCCTACCACTCCACCACCTCACTGTAAAAACAACAAAATAAACATTAAACGGCACCAGAAGTAAAAACAAAGTGATTCTCCTTTTATTATTACTCTTTTTAAATAACTGAACTATTTAATACTGTGTAGAATTTTTAAATTCTTAAGAATTCCAATGCTAGGAAAACAACAAGTTTTAAGATTGCTGAGGTAAGGATTCCAAATGCTTTTTATAAAAAATATTTTTTAAGATTAAGAAAGTATAGAGAAACGTTAAAAAATCTGATTAATAAAAAGCATGAAAAATAAACTAAGAATCTAAATTGGGCTTAGAACAACTCTGACAAACAGGATCCTGTCGTTTTTCTTTCACCTAAAACCTTTCAGTGACTTCCCATTGGTCTCATGACAGAGAATCGTGAATTGTGAAGCCTTGAAAGCCCTTCATGACCTGACTCCTGTCTACTTCTACAACTCATCTATGACCATTTTCCCTTCACTAACCCCTCCAACCAAATCTATACTGTGACCTTGAAGAACTACTTCCTCCAACTCGCCTTGCTCTCTTTTCACCGTTGTCCTTTGTTCATGTTCCCATTCCAGGAACACTCTTGTTCCCTGTCTCCTTTAGGATGACTTTCTACTTACCCCACTTAGCTATCCCTCCCTTTCAGAGGGGGCTCCAGAATTTCTATATGAGAAGGTTTAGTGGTGGTACTCTGAAGGGAAAGAAAACTGGAGATTTGTTTTACAGCTATATTTGTATAACAAAAACACATTGTCCTGGGATTATAAATTTCATCCGGTGCAGTTTGGGGGCCTGAAGACTATGAGGGACTTAAGTTTCTTAATTCTCTCCTTGATATTGACTCCTTCTACTGGAAAAGTTTGCTTGACACCCTTCAAAATGAAAAGGTACCACATACTATTGTGCATTTACTTCTATTAGAAAGCTTACACGGTATTAGGGATGTTGTCTACCTGTCTATCTCTTCTACTAGTCTATAAGCAAGCGAAGAGTAAAGACTGTCTTTCCATGGCTATAGTCCTAAAGTCCTATGTCCTGGCACATAGCAGATCTTCAATAAGTATTTTCTGACAGAATGAATCAAGTATTTTATGAAAACCTATAATATACAAAGTACCATATTAGGTATTCAGAGTAGGGGAAAAGAGATACTGTCTGATTAAAAAAATAAAACATACAAAATATTTACAATATCTTCAAATAAATAAAACATCATCAAATATGAAAGACAGTAAAAATTAGACATTTCTACTAACCAGCATTCCTATACATCAAAATTTCTAAGCGAAATGCCTTTTATATCACCAAAGCATTAGATACATTGCAGTATATTTTCTTATAACATGAATTTGAATAAAGAGTGCTTAGCATTGTTCACTTATGAATAATATGGGATAAGCCATTAATTAACTAGAATACTCAAATTCCTGATGATGCCTTCAGGATCCAGAATAAAAGAATGATCAGATAAGATGACTAAATCAACCTAAAACTCAAACCTAACAAGGTACTTTGGCCGTTGTGGTTGTTACAGCTTTAAATGGTAAGTATATCCTTAAAGTATATCCTTAAAGAGGTATGATAAGGTACCAAGACAAGAAGTGGGATACCATGCTGAGAAGAATAAATGTTACCATGAAGAAATTCTGTTGAAGAGCAAGAATAAGTACGATTTGGAAAACTTTAAATTCTAGGTTGAGATTAGTTTTGATCTGGTAACCAATTCGGGACTACTACAACTCCTAAGTGGGACTGGAAAACATAAAGACATTGCTTAAATAAATTTGAACAGGGCAAGACCGAGGCATGGGTTCCACCATGGAAAATACAGTAGTAAACTAGATGTAAAAAGATGAGAGCCCGAACTAGGGTAGCAGCTGCAGAACTGGACAATAATGGTTTTGTAAATACTCTAACAGCCCAAATGTTTGCGCTGGAACTGATGTCCTTAATCAGAGGAATGCCACAAATATAAACTTCTAGGCTGTTTTGGTACAATCAAGAAAATCTTTGCCTCGTAGAATCATTATATTTGGCAAATATGTGCCCAAGCGGTCAAGTCCTCGGATTAGCTATAAAATGTGCACTAGATTCACTCTATGTATTTCTGTATTCCTCTCTGGTGCTCTCAAAATAAGACTTAGGTATACCTGGAGTATCTCCAAGTTTACACAGTGCTTTGAATATTTAGTCAAATAACACATTTTAAAATTTACTTCAATATCTTACAGGAAAAATGAATAACGCGTTCACAGAGGATTCAAATTCAGTTATTTTCAATTTCTTGTTCTCCATTTTAATTGGTCTGGTGCATTACCATCATGTAGATAACTGTAAGCTTATGACAAAGACTAGAAAATACATATTAAAACACCATCATATAAGAAAGAACTTGGAATTTCATTTCCTAAAAAATATTTTTCTTGAGTTTTTAATTTTTTAACAGCTTTACTGAGATACCTTTGACATATAAAATTATATATACTCGAGGTTTACAACTTGATGGTTTGATATATGTATACAATTGTGAGAAGAGCACCATTATCAAGCTAATTAATATATCATCATCTATATATAGTTACCATTTTGTTTGTGGTGAGATTTTTGTTTGTGGTGAGATTTGCAAATTTCAGGTATATAATATGGTACTGTTAACTATCATCACCATGCTGTACATTAGATCTCTAGAATTTTCTTGCATAGCTCAAACTTTGTATCCTTTGATCAACATCACTCCATTTCTCCAGCCCCTGGCAAATCATTCTACTCTCTACTTCTATGAACTTGACTATTTTAGATTCCCCATAGAAATGAGATCATGCATTATTTCTCTTTCTGTGTCTTGCTTATTTCAGTTAGCATAACATTCTCTCGCTCCATCCATACTGTTGCAAGTGGCAGGATTTCCTTATTTTTTATGCCTGAATAATATTCCTTTGTGTTTCTGTATACATAAGAATTTTTTTCTTTATCCATTCCTCTGTCGAAGGACATTTAGGTTGTTTCCATATTTTGACCACTGTGAATAATGGTCCACCTAACTTGGGAGTGCATGAGATCTCTTCAAGATCCTGATTTTATTTCCTTTGGTATATGCTGAGAAATGGGATTTCTAGATCGTATAGTGATAATTTTTTGAGCAATCTCCATACTCTTTTCCAGAGTGGCTATTCTAAGTCATAATCCCACCGACAGTACACAAGGGTTTCCTTTTCTCCCATACCCTTGCCAATACTTGTTATTTCTTATCTTTTTGATAATAGTTATCCTGACAGGTGTGAAGTGATATCACTTGGTTTTGATTTTCATTTCCCTGATGATTAGAGATGATGGGCAACTTTTTGTATACCTTTTCAACATCTGAATTTCTTTTGAGAAATGTCTGTTAGGTTCTTTGGACCATTTTAAATTGGGTTATTTGTATTTTGGCATTGAGTTGTATGAATTCCTTATATATTTTAGGTATTACCATCTTACTGGATATGCAGTTTGCAACAATTTTTCCCATTTTGTAGGCTGCCTTTTCACTTTGCTGTAGAAAAGCTCTTTAGTTCGATGTAATACCATTTGTCTATTATTTGCTTCTGTTGCCTGTGCTTTTAGTGTCATTTCCAAAAAATTGCTAAGACCAACATAAAGAAGCATTTCTTTAACGTTTTCTTCTAGCAGTTTGACAGCTTCAGGTCTTACATTTAAGTTTTAATCCCTTGTGAGTTGATTTTTGTGTATGGTATAAGATAGGGGTCCAAATTAATTATTTTACATGTAGATATCCAGTTTACCTAATACCCACTTGTTGAAGAGATTATCCTTTCCCTATTGTGTGTTATGGGAACCCTTGTCAAAGATCAGCTGACTATAACTGCACAGATTTCTTTCTTTCTTTATATTGTTCCACTGGTCTACATGTCTGTTTAATGCCAGTACTGTTCTGATTACTATAACTTCATAATGTAATTTGAAATCAGGACATGTGATGCCTCCTTTAGATGCCTTCTTGCTCAAGGTTGCTTTGAGTATTTGAGGTCATGGTTCCATACAAGTTTTAGGATTGTTTTTTCTGTTTCTTAAAAAAATGTCTTTGGGATTTGGATAGGGATTGCATTAAAAAAAATCACTCTGGGGAATCCCTGAGTGGCTCTTGATTTCAGCTCAGGTCATGGTCTCAGGGTCGTGGGCCTCATGCTCACCAGGGAGTCTGACTGAGAATCTCTCTGACTCCCTATGCTGCATACCCCCCACTTGTGCTCAGGTGCTCTCTCTCAAATAAATATATAAATCTTTTAAAAAATAAATTTGTAGATCACTTTGGGCAATATGGACACATTAACAATATTAATTTTTCCAATCCATGACTGTGGGATCCATTTATTTTATTAGTCTCTTTTAATTTCCTTCATCAGTGCTTTATAATTTTCAGTAAGTCTTTGCCTCTTTGGTTAATTCCTAAGTATTTTATTCTTTGCCTAGCTAATGTGAATGAGAGTGTTTTCATAATTTCTTTTTCAGACAATTCCTTGTTAGTGTATAGGAATACAACTAACTTTTGTATGTTGATTTTACATTTTTCAACTCTGCTACATTATTAGTTCTAATGGCTTTCTTGTTTGTGTGTGTGTGTGGAGTCTTTATGGCTTTCTACAAACATAATCGTGTTATCTGCAAAGAGAAATAATTTTACTTCTTCCCTTCTGATTTGGATGCATTTTATTTCTCTTTCTTGCTTGATTACAATGGCTAGGGTTTTTAATATGATGTTGCTGGTTGTGGTGAGAGTGGACATTTCCACCTTCTTCTGAATCTTAGAGCAATGGCTTCTCAATTTTTTCCCATTGATTATGGTGTTAGCCCTGTGTTTTTTCATATATGGCCTTTATTGTGTTTAAGTATGTTCCTTCTATACATACTTTGTGGAGATATTTTATAAAAAGATTTGAATGCTTTTTCTGTATCTATTGAGATTATCATATGGGTTTTTTTTTGGTCTTTCATTCTATTAATGTGAGGTACACTACACTGATTGATTTTCATAGGTTGAGTCATCCTTGCATCCCAGGGATAAATCCCACTTGGCCATGGTGTGTGATCCTTTTAATGAGCTGCTGCTAGTATTTACTGAGGATTTTTGCATTTATGTCCATCAGAGATACTGACCTGTAGTTTTCTTTTTTTGCATTGTCTTTGTCTGGCTTTGTAATCAGGGTAAAGCTGGCCTCAAAATGAGTTTAGGAGTGTTCCATTTACTTCATTTTTTTTTTTTTTTGGAAGCGTTAGAGGACTGTGCATCTTTTTGTGTCTGTTAAAAGTCCCCCAGTGAAGCCATCTGGTCCTGGTCTTTTCTTTGTGGGAAGGTTTTCTACTACTTAATCTCTTTGTTATAGGTCTGTGCAGACTTTCTTTTACTTCTTTCAGTCTTGATAGGCTGTATGCCTCTAGGAATATACTGATCTCTTCTAGGTTATCTAATTATTGGCATATAATTATCTTAATAGACTCTATGACCCTTTTTGTTTCTGGGTCATTTGTTCTAAGGTCTCATTTTATCTGAGTTTGAGTCTTCTCTCTTCTTTCCTTGAACTAGCAAAGAGTGTGTCAGTTTTGTTTATCTTTTCAAAAAACCAATTCTTGGTTTTGTTGATTTTGGTATTGTTTTTCTATTATCTGTTTCTGCTTCTAATATTTATTATTTCATCCTTCCACTAATTTTGGGTGTCATTTGTTTCTTGAGTTGTATGTAATGGTAGGTCATTTGGGAGCTTTCTTCTTTTTAAAATGCAGGCATTTATTGCTATAAATTTTCCTCTCACTGTTGCTTTTTCTGCCTCCCGGGTTTTGTTAAATCATATTTTCATTTTCGTCTCAAGTTAGCTTTAAAATTCCCTTTCAATTTCCTCTTTCACTCAATCGTTGCTCAAGAATGCGTTATTTAGTTTCTGCTTGATTGTGAATTTTTGTTTTTCTTTCTTTTACTGATTTCTAGCTTCATTCTCCTATGGGTCTGAGAAGATATGATTTCAAACTTCTTTAATTTGTTAAGATGTGCTCTGTACCTAACTCGTGATCTATCCTGGAGAATGTTCTATGTGCACCTGAGAAGAATGTATATTCTGCTGCTGTTTGGTGGAAAGTTCTATATATGTCTATCAGGTCCATTTGGTCTATAGTGTTACGTCAGCTCTTATTGATTTTCTGGCTGAATGTTCTATCCATTATTGAAAACAGGATATTGAAGTCTCCTACTATTATTCTATTGTTGTCAGTTTTTCCCTTTAGATCTGTCAATATTTGTTTTATATATTGTGCTCTGATATTGGGTATATATCTACCTGTTTATCTGCTGTATCTTCTCTTTATTATTATATAATGACCTTCTTTGTCTCCAGAGACAATTTCTGACTTAAAGTCTGTTTTGTCTGATATTGCCAACCTTGGTGTCTTTTGGTTACCATTTCTATAGAGTATCCTTTTCTGTACCTTCATCCAGCCTATGATACCTAAAGTGAGTATCTTGTAGTAGAGCTTATCATTAGATCTTGGTTTTTTATTTTTCTTAAAAAAAAAAATCCAGTCAGCCACTTTAACCCTTTTCCTTGGGAAGTTTAATTCATTCATACTTCAAATAATTATTGATATGCAAAGACTTAACTATTTCCATTTTATTAATTGTTTTCTGTTTTGCAGTTATTTTTATTCCCCTCTGGTGGTCTTCTTTTACAATTTTTTTTGGTAGCAACTTGATTGGATTCCTTTCTCTTTATCGTTTGTGTATCTACTATAAGTTTTTCCCTTGTTGTTACCGGGAGGCTCATATAAAGCTTCTTTTAAACAATTTATTTTTTTATTTTTATTTTTTTAAAGATTTTATTTATTTATTTGACAAAGATAGAGACAGCCAGCGACAGAGGGAACACAAGCAGGGGGAGTGGGAGAGGAAGAAGCAGGCTCATAGCAGAGGAGCCTGATGTGGGGTTTGATCCCGTAACGCAGGGATCATGCCCTGAGCCGAAGGCAGACGCTCAACCGCTGTGCCACCCAGGCGCCCCTAAACAATTTATTTTAATTTGATAACAACTTAAGTTTAACTGCATACAAAAACTTTATGCTTTTACCCCACACACATTTTGTGTTCTTGAAGTCAGAGTTTACTTCTTTCTATACTGTGAATTTGTTATCCAATTTCTGTGGTTATAGTTATTCTTAATACCTTGTCTTTTAATTTTTATATCAGATAATTTGTACACCATCATTAGAGTGTTATAGTATCCTGCATTTGTCTATATATTTACCTTTACCAGTGAAATTTATACTTTAATATGTTTAATGTTCTTGTTTAGCATGTTTCAATTCCATTTGGGGAACTCACTTAAGGATTTCTTGTAAAGTAGGCCTAGTGACAAGCTATCTTCAGTTTTTGTTTATATGGAAATGACTTTATCTCCTCTTCATTTTAAAGGATAGCTTTGCTTGATACAATTCCCTTGGTTGGCAGTTCTTTCAGTACTTTGAATTATATCATCCCACCCTTTCCTGGCCTGCAAGACTTTTATTAAGAAATCCACTGATAGTCTTATTAGGGTGGGAGGTTCCTTTGTATGCGATGAGTCACTTTTTTCTTGCTCTTCTCAAAATTCTCCCTTTGTCTTTGACTTTTGACAGTTTAAATGTAATGTTTCTTGGTGTAGACCTCTTTATGTTCAATCTATTTGGGGTCCTATAGGCTTCATGAGTCTGGATATCCATTTCCCTCTCCAGATTTGGAAAGTTCTCAAGTTATTTCTTTAAATAAGCTCTCTGCCCCTTTCTCTGGCTCTTCCCCTTCCAAGACTCCCATAATATGTATATTGGTTCATTTAATACTGTCTAATAACCTCTGTAGGCTTTTTTCACTCTTTCAATCTTTCTTTTCCTTTGACTGGATAATTTCAAATGACCTGTCTTTACATTCATTGATTCTTTCCTCTGCGTGATCAAGTCTGCTGCTGAAACTCTGAATTTCATTTCCAGTCTAGGCAGTGCATGTTTCAGCTCTATAATTTCTGTTTCTTTTTAATACTTTTCCTATCTCTTGTTGAACTTCCCTTCTTGTTCTTGTACTTTCTGTCTGATTTCATTAAACTGTTTATCTATGTTCACTTCTGGGGTGCAGACTTTCCTTAGGACAGCTATTCTGAATTCTTTTTCAGACAATTTGTGAATTTCCATTTCTTTGGGGATAGGTTATTGGACGTTTATTGTGTTTGTTTGGTGGTGACATGTTTCCCTGATTTTTAGTGTTCTTTGTTTCCTTGCATTGGTGTCTGTGCATTTGAAGAAGTAGTCACATTTTCTAGATTTTAGGAATTGGCTTCCATAAGGCAAGACCTTCACCTGTAGGGAGGAGTGGAGGGGAAGTACATGGGTGCCACTTGAAGGGCTGTGTATAAGAGCACTGTTGCACCAGGTCTAGTTGTTCATGGGGCACCAAGCGCAGGAGTGTACAGCAGCTGCAGGTGTCAGGAGGGACCCAGTGGCATGGCAACTAGGGCCCATGACATAACTTCCTACACGGTCCTGGGTGGCAATGACTATGGGGTTTAGTAGTGGCTGAGAGGGCTAGTGGGGTCCTCAGCAGTGCCTCCAGGTCTAGGAGTGAGTTTGCTTAGGCTGGCTGTGAGTGTGTGCATGGTACTGGGGGCCAGCATGAATGTGGAAGGAGGGGCAAGGGCAGCTGTGTGCAGTTGTTTAGCTTGGGGGTCATCTCCAGGAACATGCTTAGTAGTGGAGCCAGGGTGGTGGCAGGAACCGAATGCAGACATGGGGGCCATATGTGTGGTGGTGGCCTGCTATAAGCGCTTGTGTGGGGGCGGTGCCAGCAGACTGTGTGTGCAGATGTGGGAGGTGACAACCAGTGCATGCATGGCAATGAAAACCAAGACTACAGTGGGAGCTGGGCAATCGAGGCTAGTGGCTAGCCTGCATGCAATGGCAGAGGCCATTTTATTTTGTACTATAGCAGTAAAATATAAAAATGCTCAACATATTTAATTATACCAATTTCAGCTTAGAAGTCTACATCACAGAAAAATAGATATTAAGATACCACTTATAAATATACTTAAAACTAAAATGTCTTTCTTCTTTCCTAAATATATGAAATATTAAATTATAACCAATCAAAATAAAAAATATTTAGCCAAGGTGGTCTTTATAACTATGTGTTAATAGTAAATAATACTCTATATTAAAAATCTGGGGAAAAAAACCACTCCTCAGATAAACACAATTCTGCAAAGGACCTAAACTATAGCAGAAGAAATAATTTCAAACATTTCAACACATTTTTATACCAGCTATAAGTTAGGGTAGAAAACCAACAAGACATTACCATTTACATCTAAGATTATTACCAATAATTCAGCATTGATTAACAATTCGCTATCTCACGTTCTGAAGCCCTCTCAAATTTCTGAGTGTCAAACTTGGGTAGCTCTTAAAACACCGAATAATTCTGAATAACTTTTTTGTTATTGTTCACAGTGGAAGAGAAATTAACATTTATTACTAAAATGATTTTTATAAAGGGTTACAAAACAAAATAACCCATCAATTTAGTGTTTCTAAATTATCTTGCAGAATGCAGAAAAGGCAACAAATATCCCAAATACAGGTTTTACATTCAAATGTATTTTTCACTTTTCTATACTTAGAATCACTCGAACCGTATATACAAAATCATCAGAGTATGTCAGGGTATTCAAAGCAAATTGTAAATGGCTCTATGAATGTCAGAAATGAATTATGTAAATGAAAAATAACTGATGGTGTAAATAAACAAGCCCAATAAGATTTTTTTAATTAAAAATTTAAAAATTAACGATACATAAAATGACCTCAAAAAGGTGTGATCCAACCACCCATAATCACTGTCCCCTCCTCCGTGGTAAGAGAGACCTTTTCCTATACTAGCGTAGTACAGTCACACCAGTACTAGTAGCAGTAGCAGCAGTCGGAATTACTAAAGTATCCTTACTTAATTTATACAACATATATGGGCTAAATGTTCCTAACGTTACTTCTCAGAAATGTAATTTGGTTCATACATATGTATTATGCCAATGGTTAAGAATTTTTTGATGTTGAAGTTTCCAGAATTACATGAACAAGGTAAAAATAAATCTAAAATTTTTATAGGACTCTTCTATCTTTTCACAGAAATCTTGTTCTCCCTTTTGAACAGCTAATTATATTGGAAACATAAACTTTGTATTGCAAGGAGAGACTTCAGGACATTGC
Source organism: Ailuropoda melanoleuca (assembly GCF_002007445.2). Classification (NCBI taxonomy): domain Eukaryota; kingdom Metazoa; phylum Chordata; class Mammalia; order Carnivora; family Ursidae; genus Ailuropoda; species Ailuropoda melanoleuca. Next base: position 27,688,353 of record NC_048232.1, on the reverse strand, counting down.
ATTTCACCATCAGCAATGTCTACCAGGTCAAAGATCTTCGGAAAGTAAGGATAAGGAGGTGGACAAAGGGGATATCAAAAAGATTTGGAGTGAGAAACAATGTATAACTGATAAAACTTGGATTAGATGGAACCTGTGATTCCTGTTACTCAATAATCTTGTTTGAATAAAACTGATCTGCTCATGTTAAGTTTCAGTTCCAATCTTTCATCGGTAGTTAAGCATTATAAAGTATGAACAATGCTTTTATCATTCTTTGAGTGGTGTTCCTTATTTAATATATCTAAAGGTCTAGTTGATAATGCTGCTATTTATAATAAGCGAGGACTGAATTTTACTTTACTAAGAGATCTTGAAAGACAGAAGGGAGATAGTTATGACATGTAAAAGGCTTTGCATAAATATTATGAAGTGTCCAATACAATGCCACACGTCAGGGATATCATCATCAGATAATCTATAATGAGTCATCAGAGGTACGAATGTGAAAACATTAAATCACAACCTCTAAAATCACACAGTCACTGACAGAGAGATGGAATTAGAGAGGTGGCCTTAGTTTGAGAAGCAAATAATTTCATAACTAAACTGAGAATAATGTGTCTCATATAACAACCCCCTTACTAATTTTCAAAATGTGTCTTAGATAACAAGCCCTCTTACTAATTTTCAAACTTATTTTTAAATAATTATGATTTTATGGGTTGTTTACAAGATGATGCTACATTTTGCTCTGCCCCAATTAACCCTATAAAACAACAAAACAGGGTTCCTGGGTGGCTCAGTTGGTTAAGCGACTGCCTTTGGCTCAGGTTATGATCCTAGAGTCTCAGGATTGAGTCCCGCATAGGGGCTCCCTGCTCAGCAGGGAGTCTGCTTCTCCCTCTGACTCTCTCCCCTCTCATGCTTTCTCATTCTCTCTCTCTCAAATGAATACAATCTTAAAAAAAAATAAAACAACAACAAAAAAAACTAAGGTAAAAACACTCAATAACCTATCTAATGAGAACAAATTTATACATAATCCACTATATTAGTACAATCCAAAATTTTAGCAAATGTCACAATTTATTTAAATTTTTTTCCCTAAATTACTGTATTATCTTTCCAGTAGAGATGTTATTACCATTTGAGAAGAGAAGAAAAACAAATAACGTCTGTTGAACTAAAGCACAACTGTTATGTGCCAGGTACTATGTTGAGTGCTTTCAAACATTAACTCATTTAATTCTGAAAGTGGCAATAAAATTTCATTAGCCCCATGTTACATTTCAGAAAACTGAGGCACAGAGAAATTAACTGATTTACAAAAATTATATCTAGGATTGAAAAGAGTAGAGAAAAGAGAGAAAATAGAACTTCGCTGGTCCTTAGAAATGCTATTAAGAGAGAAAGGAAGTGTGGGACGGGGCAGGTCTTTGCCAGGAGCCGGCTGGGGAAGAGCCTGCGGCACTGGAAGAGCTTCCACACAGCAGAAGACAACCAAAAGTGCTGTTTTAGGGGCAGCTGGAGACACACACTGGCACAGAGACCAAGACATTTTATCTTTTTATGTTTATGAACATCAAGTTTATTTTAACTGCCATAAAATTATAAAAATGTTCAAGCTACAAAATTAAACTGTAAACAACTCTCAATATTAAAGATATGAGCCAACAGAATCAGAGTTTTATAGGTAGTCTTAATAAGAGACCATATTTTGTCTCTTTCAAACTTTTTACTCTGGAAAAACCACACTGAATTGTCTATGCGTGAACAACTGGGCACACCAGCTTCACTCTGCATCAGCTTTTCCTCATTTCTCATGTTTGTTTGTCCCTTTCCTCTTTTTTGACAAATACGTTCAGTCCTTTTGCCCAGTATGCTTTGCTTTCTAGTTCTATACCACCACAAGTGTACGGCCACTGATGCCAAAAGCTGGTGCTTTCCTACCTCTGTATCTGTAATCACACATTCCCTTCCTTTTTTAACTGCAACCTGTCAAAAGCAATTTCTCTCATCAACCACATAACTAAAATTCCACCTTCTGTGTAAAGCTTTTTAGGCTAAAGAAAAAAGATGCAATTTTTGCTAGACTATTCCAATGGAAACAAGGATTTATTATCTGTGAAGCCCAAAATTTACTCACCATTTTATCAATATATTCTCTGACTTATGCTATTTGTTCAGTTGCTTACATATCTTGTAAAGGACTGTGCTGACAGTGTGTAAGTTTTAGGCTTCTGATGAGCAGACGTTATATTTAACTTCATTTTTATAGTTATTAACTTATAGAATGTCACGCAAAACTAGATGCAGAACTAATACTTCTAATGTAGTTTATTTTCCATGTAGTTGTATAATTCTGGATAAAAAGAGGTAAAATAAAATCATTCTTATCCACAATTTAGAATCTATGGCTATTAAAAATTAACTATAGGACTCTTTAAAAATGTCCTCTTACAACAAGAGAAACTGCGGGGTAAATCACAGGCTTTGGGGTTCTCTCCCTTCGTTGTACTTCCAGGATTAGAAAAGTTTTACCACCCTTACTAGACTGACAGTACTCCTGCTTAAGCCTTCGGCCTGATGCTTCGAGATCTCTTTTGGAATACTTATAAACCCAGGCAGTGAAAATATTTTGGACTGAAGCCAAGGAGAACTAAAATCAAGCCAATGAGTCCTTAAAATTATGTAAGAGTCTTACAGAAACACATTTTATCAATTTTAAAACAGAAATTCCACAAGGAGTCATCTTCTAATGAAAACTTTGATATTCCTCCCTTCTCTGGTTTCAAATAGTTCTCTACTATGTACTTAGGTACTTTATAAAAGTGGGCACGTACTTTCACTAAATTAGCAGAGAAACAAGTAGTGTTGTTAGTTATTTCTCCACACTCCTTTCTCACAATTTTGTTCCTAAAAGAGTAGAGTCTCATTCTATATCATGCAGTTTAAATACAATGAATTCTGGCTGAGATTTGTAAAGGAGAATTACATACAGCAGAAAATCTTATATTGGCTTACTTAAATCTGCAAAGATCTTTATGAATTTAGGCAATCCCCTCCCTCACCCATTATTTCACATGTTATTAGAATAAAAGAAATCTCAGGTGAAAAAATGTAAAAAAAAGTCTGGTTTTATGTTTTAGCTTTGTTATGCTGTAAATGAAATTAACAAGCTTAAGCAAGGAAGAGATCTGGAAAAAGAGTCTTGGATGTGATGTAAACAATAGATGAGTACATCGTTACTACCAAATAAAACAAACAAACAAGACAGGACTCCTTAAAAACTCCTTAAAAACTGTTTGGGATTTTGAATTTCTAAATTTTAATTTCCAAAATTTTTTAAAAATGAACTTTACAAGCATTGTAAAGGCAAGAAACAATTACCATGTTAGATATACTAACAATATTAGGGGGAAATAATTACTGAGTAATAAGGCACCATACTGAATATAAAGCCTCAGGCTCTGTGGCAGAAGAAAACACTACTGCGGTGGGCATGAGCGTGTAGTAGGTCAACTCAGAAATAAAATTCCATACTTCGAGTGGTTTTTACTTCTTGAACTGTATTTACTGTATATTTACTTGGTAAAGTCTCTATTAGAAGTCTGAACACCTTTGATACTTTTATTTAAAAAAATTTAACAACCTCCTACTTCCCCTTACTCAATTCTTTGGTAAGTGAATAAAGTACAGATGTGCGTACACACACAGTCACTTTCAAATTAGGCTAATTTTCCACAATATTTCATTGTCTGTAAGTCATACTTTTAAAAATAATTCCCACTCTGGCTATACTAGGAAAAGTAATGAAGAACCAAGGAGACAGAAGAAATCTCCGCTTCCTTTCCTCCTCTTTATTCACTGATTGCACAATCAGCTACATTATTTGGGAAATCCAGTGAGAAATGAAAATATAAGGAGGACCCCTGTTTGCAAATTATTAAAAATTTAAAGATGGTAGCAGCAGAGCATTCAACCAAGTGCTGCTGGGCCCTGTGTGGCTACCCAAGTCACATCCCATGAAGCTGTCCCTACTCTTCTCCCTGTGTGACCTTGACTTTGTTCCGCCCCTTCATCCAGTCTTCTGTTGAACACTTATTTCCTCTAAAGTCAGCCACATCTGCCTTCACCTCTTAGCCATCACACGGCTTTACTGGCAGAGATCACATTTACTCTCCGATACTGTCACTATCTTCAGATTCTTCAGACTGAATAATAAAAAGAGAGAGACAGGCTGAACATGATGAAAGGCAAGGTCCTCAGTTTAGCACAATACCTCTCAATTGTCTTTGAGTTATTTTAATTGTAACCTAGTCCTTACAGGATAAGAATAGTATATAATAAATCCACAAACAGATCAACTTGCTAGAAAACTATACAAACACAAAATGCAAACTAAGTAATAATGTGAAAGTGAGCAGAAAGTAAACGTAAAATATGACAAAATATGTTATTTTTTTCCTACAAAGGTAAAAACAAATACTCTCAAGTAGGAGGTTGCATTTTGCTTTTAACCTGAGTGTCATCAGTTAGCAAGATTTTAAAATATGACTTTAAGGCTACAAAGTTGGCAACTTTTTTGGTAAATTAATACTTGCTTGCACAGGGAAGTGCTGTATATAGGTAAGTAAAAAAATAATGTATAAAGGCAGGTAAGAAGCAGCTTGAATTTATTATTAACAAATAATCATTTATATTTCTGAAACAAGAAGGAGAATCACTATAACGAAACAAACTTTAAGAGTAAAAAATAAAAAGGTTGTAGAAAAGGAAGGGTATGTAGCAATCAGAGAAGCAATGATTGATTTTATTAAGATACACTCTTCAGATATAATTGCAATCATAAAATGTATTTCAAACACACTGTTCCTGCTCTTAAAAAGAATGTGATTTACTTTTAAATGTCCAGAAGGATAATACACTGAATCTTTTACAACTTAAGCAGAAATTTAATAAATATAGGCCAATCTGTTCAGAGTCAACACGTACATAGTTTATCCCTTAAAATTATGGGAATTTTCAGCAGCAATGTGCCTTTTATATTTTCTCTACCTATTTTAAAAGCTGTTTTTATTATTTCAGAAGATAAAATAGAGTTTCTGCAAAAACATGACAGTTTTACCCTATTAGCATCATGTTTTCATTTAAAGCAAAAGCATGAGATATTAAGAAGTACCTAGTTTTAAAATACTTTTTTTGAAATACGTAGATTTTATAAAAGCAAAGATAAATATAAAATATAAATAATACACTAATAAGCAATCTTTAATACCCACAATATCAGCTATCTTTTAAAGGAAGTAGTGTAAACAGATTCTATAAGATGTTTCTATTATTTTGTCAGGTCTAGCTAGCAGATTACTAGTATGAAGACTCTTATTTTTGAAGAACGTTTTTCATATTTGTCTCACAAATAATGCTATTTTTAAACACAAGAAATGGAAGGGAAAGTCATCCAAATTGTACACAAATAATTCTCTAAGCAAAGGGGTGATTTCCGTGTTTAAATAGCAGAAGAAATTAGTTTAGCTGGAACAAGGTCATTTTTTTCCTCTATGCTAGAACCCTGTAAAAAAGAGCCACAAAACAAGCTTTAACACATGAAATTCAAACATTACTAATTTTTAATTGGTTGGAGGAGGGATCAAGTAAAGTTACCCAATTATTAAATGTAGTGGTTCTCAAATTATGGTCCCTAGAACAACAGCATCAGCTCCATCTGGAAACTTGTTAGAAATTTCTTGGGAATTCTGGGGTCCCTCCCCAGACCTACTAAATCAGGTACAACAGGGGAAGGGCCCATCAATCTTTATTTAAACAAATTCTCCAGGTGATTCTAATGCAGCTAAAGTTTAAAAACCAGTGTCTTAATATATCTTCAAAAGGTATCGTAAGGTATTTGAAATTAAATGGTCCAAATTTCATGTATTTTTTATTCAGAAAGTGTTCTTAGATCAAACGAATAAAGTGCAGTTTAGAAGAAACACAGAATTTTACAAATATATTAAATCTACTCTTTTTAGCAATAATATAACCAAACCATATGAGAAGGGAATTATGATTGAATGTAATTTCTTGGTCAGCAGGTTAAAAAGAACCACCAAAAATGCTATAAGTAACAACTATATAATAAATCTCAGGAATTAAGAAATCCTAAGTGCACAACACTTACTGAACTCACACCAGGTACAAAATCAACATAAAAGGAATGCAACATAAAAGAGAGAAAACAATATGCCTGTTCCTTAAGGACATCCGGTCTGAAAACGCAGCTTACTTACGACAGTTTCATCACTTCCAGCATAAACTAGGTCCTCTGATAGCGCACCATTTGGCATTAATAATACCTGCATCTCTACGCTTCTTTAGTATTCAACATGTCTTTTCTCTTGAAGGTAAATAATCTTTCTGCTCCTGTCATAAAATGTATCTTCTGAGTATTAGGGACTTTTAAAAATTTCCTTCTGATTTTTCATCTTTTCCTATTTTGCCTCCTTGATTAACATCTTTCTCGATAAACCATAAAGTCATTTTCATCCCTCTTTTCTTAGTTTTGAAACTCATGATATGTCTATATGAACCTTGTTCCCTCACTTACTACTCTTCTTCTTCTATGTATATTTGAATAAAGAATTTTCTGGGCTTCCTTTAAAAAGTATATATCAAGCCAGTGAAGCAAATCTACTTTCATTAGATCCCCAAACAAATAGAGTTCCTGCAAGAGGCCACAGAGAACCATAAGACCCTTCCTCCGGTTAAATACCCAGGCCAGTTCTTCTGGCTTGGCATTAGAAATAATCGATGTGTACACAGTATGGCCATACTCTGTATAACATTATAAAATATAACCAGTAATCTTTAAGGAAAAGAAAATTAGCCCTCCTGATTCCTATCACAAAACATTCTGCATGATATGACCCAACCCCCTAAAAGTGTACTTCCAGTGATTTTACTGAATTATGGTCTCAATCTAACAAGTATTCTTTTAAGAGCAGTACAAGATGGGCATTTATAAGGAAACAAACATTTCTTTAAAAAGAAACATTATTCCATCTGAGACTTGAATATGCTGAAGCTGTAGAGTGAGAATTTTCAAAGCAATTCTTTAGTTTTGACAAATCATTTAAAGCTGCTAAAAAGGTGAATATTAGAAATCCCAAGGTCTCACCCCCCACACACGTAACACATATGATCCTAATTACAGGGCAGAAATATAGAATAAGTGTTTCATACAGGTAAGATTTTGAAAAAGTGTTAACTAAGTACACATTCTAACAACAATCGCTGTTACTGATAATTGGTAAGGGTTTACTGTTCACTGAGTATCGGGCTTTATACTTAGCACTTTATAAATATTCTTTCTAATCCTTATGACAACTCTGCAAACTCAGTGCTACTATTCCGATTTTACATGGAAAGAAATTAAATCACCCTCCCAAATCAAGCTTTTCATTTCAACTTGTCTAAGGTGACACAGCTAGCATAGTAAGACAGATAATCGAACCCACACTAGTTCCAAAGTCTGATCTTTCTGCTACAGGATACTGCTTCTCCTACATTATACTTACTATACTCATTTTATATACACATTTACATATTATATTTGATTGCATTACTTTTTTTCTGAATAACTTATTGGGATTTCTCATAGCTAATAACAATAAGAACCCTCAAAGTATGTGTTAAAAAAAATTCCATAGTGCTTTTTTCCGAATCTGGCCTTAATTCAATTTTTCTTGTTCTAAATTTTGATCTAGGAGAAGTTGCTTCTGGCTGAGAAAGATACAGTGAAACAGTGAAACAGCAGCTCTGCACTTCCTGTGTCAAGTGTTTCAGTATTAAGGGAAGTTTAATCTCCAATAGACTCAGGATTGAGCATTTCATGCTCTTTTCATTATAAACCGAAGCCTTCATGAAAGATCACTAGAAAACAGAAGAAACAGGAATGAAGTTCAAATAAAACACAAGACACAGCAATTGTCCCAAAGTTGGAAGAGACTTCAGTAATCATCTAGTAGCCCAATACTTATTTTGCAGATGACAAAACTGAAAGCTCGAGACGTACATGGCTGTCCAGGGTCCCAAGTGATTAATCAAAGTTTCCTGACACTCAGTTCAGTACTTAGCACATCATTTCGAGAATACGCTCTCTTTCCACTCACAGAAGTCTTCCTGATCCTCTATACTTTTCTTAGGCTCATTATTCTTTAGCTATTCAGGACACTTAGGAGCAATACTGGACAAATATTTATTTTTACATCCTCTTTAGTCTACATTTATTGGGAAACAAATCTTACCACTCATGTTTATACCTTCTTTTTCATTCTTACTGCTAACACGCTGGATGGTAACCTCTAAAAGAATAGTTTATTAATAATGAACATCAGCAATATGGCCTATTATCAGTTGTTTAAAAAGATAAAAATGGAGACTACAATGAAACATGGAAAATGGATATCATAATTAAGAATCAAGATCAAATACATATTATGACTACGATTATTTAAAATAGTTATGCATGTAGTTGGGACAGAAAATATGCAAATTTGAAAACCGTAGCTTTTTGGTGGTTTATAATGGTTAATTTAAAAAGTTATTTTAAGAAGGAATAACCTTGGGGCGCCTGTGTGGCACAGCGGTTAAGCTTCTGCCTTTGGCTCAGGGCGTGATCCCAGCGTTATGGGATCAAGCCCCACATCAGGCTCCTCTGCTATGAGCCTGCCTCTTCCTCTCCCACTCCCCCTGCTTGTGTTCCCTCTCTCGCTGGCTGTCTCTCTCTGTCAAATAAATAAATAAAATCTTTAAAAAAAAAAAGGAATAACCTTAACAAAAACTATATTGGCAGTCTGAATTAGTATTCATCTTACGCTTTTCGAAGCTTGCAAATTTATAAAACATAAAACAAGGCTCCTGAAGAGTACAGTCTTTGTACTATTTTTGCAACTCTTCTATAAATCTAAATTACTTCGAAATAAAAGTTTCAAAAACTGAAAAAAAAACCTTACATTGCACTAAATGATCAATATTTGTAATGATAAAAAGATTTTTTTAAAAAGATTTTATTTATTCATTTGAGAGAAAGCGAGCACAAGCAGTGGGGAGAGGCACAGGGAGAAGCAGACTCCCCACTGAGCCAGGAGCCCGATGTGGGGTTCCACATGGGGCTCCACGTGGGGCTCGATTCCAGTACCCGCAGATCACTACCTGAGCTGAAGGCAGACACTCAAACCATCTGAGCCACCCAGGCTCCCTGACAAAAAGATTCTTTTTATAAATATCCACGCTGTAGCATAATCAAGGTGTCATATTTAATTTCAAATAGTACTTATTTTTTCAGCATTCTATACTTATAAAATTGGATAAGTAAGGGGTGCCCATGTGGCTCAGTTTGTTAAGCATTCAACTCTTGATTTCAGCTCAGGTCATGATCTCAGGGTCGAGAGATTGAGCCCTGTGTCAGGCTGTGCATTGGGCATGGAGCCTGCTTAAGATTCTCTCTTTTCCTCTTCCCCTGCCCCCACCCCCAGTGCATGTGCTCCCTCTCTCTCAAAAAAAAAAAAAAAGTTGGATACGTAAATGGTCAAAACCAAGGATTTGTTCAAAGAAGCAAGCTCTATATGTTATAATATCAGTATATATATAGTCATATATCTAACTCCTTAGTTCCATTCATGCTTTCTATTGAGCCCTTATTAGATGATCCAAGGGCTCTCCAAATCTCTGAATTATTTTAAGTTTTTTGTGTTGACTATTTTCAACTGCATTCATTCATTCAATAAATACTGAGTGAAAAACATGAGCCAGGCACTATACACCTATGTGCTGAGCATAGAGCAGTTAACGAAGTGAACAAAATCCTTTCCTTTTCATTCTAGTGGAAGGTGGAAGAAAATAAACAGGAATTTAAGTAAAATATGGGATGGGAGATGGCAATAAGGCTTAAAGAAAAGAAACATAAAGGAGGAAGGAGAGTGAGGGCAGAGTGGGGGAATTTTGCAATTTTAGATTGAGTGGCTAAGGAAAGTTAACTGGCTTGAATAAAAATCCCAAATTGAGGAGGGAATGAGCTATACAGATAATAGGGAAAAGCATTACAGGCAGAGAGAACAGCCAGTGCAAATCTTCCAAAGCAAGAATTTGCCTGATACATTCCAAGAACAGCAAAGAGGTCAGTATGACTAGAGCAGAATGAGTTGGGGAAGAAAAGTAGTTGATGTCTGGGAGTAACAGGGCCCAGGAGATAGAGGCTGGTAGGCCATTTCTTGGACTCTGGCTTTTATTTTCATAGAGATGAGAAGTCAATGGAGGGTTTCATCAAGGAGTGACATAACATGACTTCTATTTTAATATAATTACTCTACCTGCTGTATTAAAAACTGACTGAAGTAAATCAAGAACGGAAACAGGAAGACCAATCACAGGAGGCTTTTGTAACAACATCGGCAAGATGTGAAGACGACTTGGATCATAGATATAGCAGTGGAAATGGTTATCGGTACTGAATTTTGAGTACATATTAAGGGTACAGACGAGAATATGATGACAGAGATATGGGGAATTATGAGATAGGGGGTGAAAGAAAGCTAGGAATCAAGGATGACACCAAGATTGATCAAAAGAATGCAGCTATTATTTATTGAGATGCGGAAAACCTGGGGGGAAGTTTTGGTGAGGGCAGGGGAAAAAAGGAATTCGGTTTACTACATTACATTTTGAGAACACTAAATGACTTCTGCTCATCAGCAAATGGATAGTCATCTAAAGCCATGGTACTGGATGAGGTCATCAAGGGAGAGAAAATATGGAGGGAAAAAAAGAGGTCCAAATTCCAAATGTTGGAGCACTACCAATTTAGAGGTTGGAAAGTAAGAAGGAATCAGCAAGAGACTGAAAGTAGCAACCAGAGAAGTGGGAGGAGAAATTAGGAGAGTAGAGTAACTGAAAGCCAAACAAAGAATGTGTTCAGTGCTACTGCCAGGTAGGTCAAGTAAGATGAGGACAGAGAAGTGACCAGCACAGGGGTCAGTAACAGGGGCAATTTTGGTGCCATGGCAGGGGTTACAGAAAATGAATTCAGAGCACAGACAACTTTAGCTATAAACAGAAAGGCATAGGGAAGTAACAGAGGGAAAAGTGGAAACAAGAACTTTTTATAAGATGGGATGAAAAAATCCAGTATTATTTGCATGTTGATGAAAAAGATCTGGTAGTGAAGGAAAAAATAATAATGCAGGAAAGAGAAGTCAGAATCGCTCTAATTGTTTGTAACTCAATTATGATGCATAATAATTCTCCATTAATAAGAATATTTCAGTATTTATCTAAAAGCTAGAATCACAGTATCTCATACATTAATAATATAATTAAAAAGTCAAAAATATATTTAATAGTCCCCAAAATAAATATAAATGTTGAAAATATGAATGAATAATACACTTTTTAGTAACTGCCTTGCCTAACACTTTATCAGTTAAATGTGTATTTTCTTTTGCCCTTATTCAATATACTTGCTTTAGGTAAATGGTTACCTTCAAAAGTAAAGATTATATTTTTATGTCAAATTGAATATCATATTTTAGTATTTATCAATTGAATCTGTACTGAAGTTGCTGCACTATGTATTTGTGAAGAACAAAATCCACTCTTACATTCACATAGTCCTCACCAAGTCCACATTTTTTATATGCTTTCACTGTAGAATTTAGAAAGCTGAACTATTAGCTGAATACCCTGTTATGAAAAATAGATTATCTTACCTAATCAACATTGCTAGAATTATACAAATATTATGTCCAACACCAAAAATACCCACAAACAATGTATCCTCTTGTGACATCACATATGTACTCGGAAGAGCTTAAAAACTGAACTACTTTTAAACCAAGGGTTGGCAAGAAAGCCAAAGGTCAAATAGTAAATATTTTAGGCTTTGAGGGCTACACACAGTCTCTGTTAAGTTTTCATCGTCTTCTTTTTCACAATCGTAATCACTTACAATGCATTTTTTAAAAATGATTTTAAAATGGAAAAACAATTCTTAGCTTGTGGGCCATATAAAAACAGGCCAAAGACTACATCTGGCTCATCGGCTATAATTTGTTGACTCCTGCTTTAAACTGTTGTATAGAAGACTAGACATGATCTCAGGATTAAAGTGGACATTTATTTAAAATGCTTTATATTCTATAGAAAGGAGATATATATTTTTTCCAAAAATAGGAAGAAAGTTCTACTTGAAATAGCATGCTCAACAATATGCTTGTATCTAAAAAAGCAAGTTAGTAGTTCTTTTACTGAAAGCCACGAAATTTATAAAATAGCTACTATCTTGATTACATAATCAATCCAATTGATACCATTCAACTCTTAAAAATTGTACCTGTAAATAGTGAAAGAAAAACGTCCAGTAACATTTAGTATGTTTTAATTCCCGTTTTTATTTCCTGTATTAAAAATATGTATACACAAAGGAATTAGATTAAAAATATTTTAAGTCAGGAGAGCTAAAGCTGTTTTATTAACTTCTTTTGGATTGTCAGATCCCTTAAGACTCTGATAAAGGTAATGGACTTCTTCCTCCAGAAAAGAGATACCTCCAAACTTCTGTCTTAATTTTAGAGTGATCCAGACTCCCTGAAACCAATCCATAGATCCCAGGTGAAGATTCTCTGAACTTAAAAAAGCACAATCACTCTGCTCCTGCAGGTAATCCCACATGAGGTTTCTAAAAAGATAAAAATCTAAGGAATTACCACAGGATGACAAGTATAACCTAAATAATTACCACATAATGACAAAGTAAAATTATACTTATAGATAATCTAAAAGTCAAGACAATAGTCAACGCTCTTAGATCTGGTGAATTTTTGAGTAATTCAAAGCTTCTTACAACATGGTCAAATTTTAATGAAACATTTCTCTCTCTCCACATGCCAGCTTGTGCTCTCTGCGGCAGTCTGGCCTGTTTCTCACCGTACCCAAAATCTGCCATATTTGTTTCTGCAATTTTCTCATGATGGTACCCTTGCCTGCAGTGCTCCTGCCACACCTATTCAAACCCCACTGAGCCACTGGGACCCAAATTAAATTCTACCACACCCATCATTTCTTCTCTGAAATCATAGCCTGTAACTTCTTTCCCCTGAATTCATTGCTTTTACAACACTATTCAGTTAATCCAATAATAATTTGTATTATCACACCGTTTTTTATGTTTTGAGTCTAACTGTAGTGCCAGCAGCAAAGGTAGAAATACTTTTTGCATCATCATCATCCTAGGCTATAAAACTATCACATATATGGGATATTTCTCATAAATGCATGTTGAATAAATGAATTAACTTCAATGGCTTCAGAAAGTACTGGTTTGATTTCATTATATAAACGCTGATTTGGCAAAAATTTGAAAACAAACAAACCAAAAAAACCCCAAAAAACAAAAAACACCCAACTCCATGAAATGAAATGGAGCATTTAATTTTGAAAACACTACTACCTGATAAATGACAGAGCCTAAAGCTAGGGAAAACTCCATAGACTGAAAATCAAGATCATGATTGCTTACTGAGTTTTTTTTTTTTATGGACATGATAAAATGCCTTGATTTTAGTTCAAATTTTGTGGGCTAAATAGAACACTAAATCATAACTGAGTGGTGTAAACTGGGTAAACTGCCAAGTCTATCAAGTACTCCACTATGTGCTTGGCATTTTCTTCATTCCCCAAGGGTACCAGTCCCAGGAAACACTGTAAAGGAGGCAGAGTTCCTAGTTCCCATCCAATCACTTTGGTATCTCATCCCTTTAAAATCAGGTGCTTTCCTTTTGCTCCCTGACACCGAAGGCTCTCTCTGTGGCTCTTTACCTAAGCTTGTACTTGGGCTTCAGGTTTTATCTTATTGTTATCTTTCTTTGCCCATACCAAAAATTAATGAACATTTATTGCAGTCACTTTAAGTCTTGCCAACTAAGTAGGTTAATCATTTCACATAAATAAACTCACTTTAAAGTGCGGCTATCCAAGACTGTAAAGATAGAAACACAGTTTTTGAAGTATGGAGGTACTACAATGCCTCCATGTATGTGGGAAGGTACGACTCCACATGCATGTTAAGTTAGCAGCACTTTAGGGGAAATATACTATATATACAAATATATGAAAAAAATAAGATGTGCCAAAACCACTCCTACAAACATCAGAGCATCTAATAAGATTTATAGGTGAAGAACAGATAGTGAGAAGACAAGATTTACAACTTCCCCCATGTAGAAGAGTTCTTTGTTAGCACATGGTTACTAATGAATGTAAAGTCACGCATTGATTCAGTTAATAAACAGTTCTTTAGTTGTACAAAGCAGACCCATGCAATGTTTCACAGGTACCTCAAATATACGGATGCTGGACTCATTATTCCCTTCTATCACTAAAACTCATACAACAATCCACTCCTCCCCAGTGTTTGGACTTAAAGGGCACCACCATCCACTTCTGCTCAAGTCAGAAACCCATGAGTCATCCTTGGTGTCTCTGTATTCCGCATCCCCGCATTGAATCAATCCTCATGCCCTATAAATTCTAACTCCTAAATCACTCTCTAATGTGCCCACTTCTCTTCATCCTCACTGTCACCACATGAGCTCAAACCCCTTTATCTCTCCCCTAGACTTATTGTGAAACTTGCTGACTTCACATCTTTCTATCCTTCATTGGGCAAATGTGGCAAATCTCATGGTACATTCATATGATGCATCATTCAGCCACAAGACTGATCAGCAACTGCACTCAAAATCAGAATGTTGTGTCTGGCTTCTTTCACTCCTAAGAAATGAGTGTATACTGTAAGCCCCCATTTATATAAAGTACAATATAGGTGATACCATCTATGCAATAAGAAGTCAGGTGAGAGTTGTCCTTGGTGGGTGGAGGGGGCCAAGACTGGCTGGAAGGAAAGATGAAAGGGAACTTCTGGGATGCTGAAGGTGTTTTGTTTCTTCATCTGGGTGGTGGTCACCTAGGAGTATTCAGCTTGAGAAAATTCACGGAGTGATATACTTATGATATGCTCACTTTTCTAACTGTGTTATGAGGCTTTCATTAAAAGTTTTAGAAAAAATAAAATACAATGTCTTCCCACTGCTCTTAAACTAAAGTCCAAAGCCCAAATATCTGATATGACTTTAAAGATACTCTGCTGTGCAGTCTCAGCTCTCCCTCTCTCCTAAGTCTTCTCTCTTTAGTGTGTCTTATTTCTTCCTTCAGGGCTTTCACATATGCTTATTCTTATCTCCCCATTTTGTTTGACTAATTCGTAATAATGCCTCAGGTTCAGTTAAAATTTCATTCTGGCAAAGAAGCCTTCTCTGACCCCTGGCTTAGTTTAGAATCCCCTCTATCTTCCCTTTGTACCACTCCATCACACATCTTTGGTAAACTGTAGTTTCTATGAGCACAGGGAATGTGTTTCATTTACCATTCTACTCTCATAATTCTCTATAAATTTGATGACTGACTGAATAAATGTATTTCCTAGACAAGAACATGGAAGGTAGTTGTGGCAAAGTTTCAAAGTCTCTGTACTGCAATATAAACAGTGAAATTGCTAAAAAAAAGTTTTTGATGCATGAACTGAAAATAAGAGTTAAAGCTAAATCGTTTATACACAGAAAGATATAAGCCATGCATGTAGGCACACAGAAGCCACTTTTAATAGTTCTGGTTTATTTGAAACTTCTATTTTAAACAATAATCTATGTTAATAAAATTGATTTGAATTTGACTGTAAATAAATTTCTACTCATCTATGTTCAGATGTTGGATTACTTTTAATCTGCCATGGAAACCAAAGCTCCACCACCGATTAATGAGCTGAGTTAGTAGGTCAACTAATTGTTTCAATTTCTTTGAATGCAGAGAATATTTAAAATGGTCTACCTCAAATTAAAAAAAAAAAACAATTATTTCTAAATATTTGTAAATGTTCCTAAGAAGAATTTAAGCTTTTCTATTTTAAACATAAAATGATGAATGAAAAGTAAAAATACAACTTTTATTTGTTAGAATTACCCACAGAAAGTAACACAGGTGGCCTACTGGGTAGCATATACAAACTGTTCTTCCTGGACAAAAAACAAAATCTGGCTCACTTCAAAAGTTACCTTCTACAAAGGCAGAAGAGCGAAGTGATAGATAATCACCTTGAGTGATAACGCCCCAAACTGTAATCTATTTCAGAAATCAATGCCATTTTCTATAATGAGCTTTATATTATGCATTTTACAATCTTAAAGTATAATTAAATTTAAATAAAAAATATAGGTACTGTCCTAAGTTGTCTTACTCTTTTCTGCTCCTTTTGGGAAATAACTGCTTTCTGCGAATCATCCCTCAAATTTCTTTTCATCCTAACATTCAACTAATGGTATACATTCATTAAATCCTGAATTGGGCAGACTTTCCTGGCTAGTACCAGAAAAAAAAAAAAAAAACGAAAAGTAAAAAAATTTTTAAAAATTATATTTCCTTCATTTCGAGAAAGAAGTATGAGTTTCCTTGATTAATACAGAATCTGATTATTTACTACTTCTAAAGTACTACTGTAATAATAAAAACACTTCTGATAAAAAAAAAGAATGACCTTAAAATACTCTATCACTGAAAAACAACCTGAGGTATGTACAGTCTACTGTAGAACTTCTTTAACTAGGATCAGGACCAGAAGGAGTCCCAACGATGCTCAGTGTGATGTTTACTAAAGCAATTAACTGTTCTTTTAATACTCTCAAAATAACATTATTCACCTATTTTCTTGAGTTTTAGTTAATCTCTTTGAATAAAGGATTTAAAAAGAGAAAAAAGCAGGAGTCAAATTATAATATTCATTTTTTTTTAACTTATCTTCAAGAATTTATCACACAGTCTCATACTTTATTGAGCAGCCATTTTACATTAACAACTGGTAAAGATTCCAGTCAAAGGGTAGAATGGAAGAAACTAGTAGCAAATTAACTGCCCTCATTTAGGCTGGTCTTCTCAAGTTTAATTAATTCAAGGTAAAGCTTTTCCTTCTAAAAACAAGTACAATGTTTTTTTAAGAAATAAACTTTAGTTTTCACAAGTACTAAATTTCAAATGATTGAAGGCAAATAACATATTCTTTGAAATTCGTTTATCAGTAAAGTGATGATGTTAGACTTGATCAGTGGTTGTTAACCAAATCTTTTGTTGCAAAGCCCTTCAAGAAGAGAATGAAAATTATGTACACTCTTCCCAGCAAAAACACATACATACAAAATTTTAGTATAATTTCAGACCCTTTAAAGTTCATCCAAACATCACTGGGTAAAAAAGGAGCTACATTTTAAGGTATTTTGCAGCAGCTTTAAATTTTGGTTTCAGAAATAAGGTTAAAGCCTTTAAACCAAAGGAAGTCAATCTTGAGAATAAAAGTGAAAACCCAAACATAATTCATTAATTTACTCATTGCTGTTAAAGATATCAGCTCACAAAGGCTGAACACCTTATCTATATATAGATGCAGGTGTTAATTTGACAAAATAATTCATACCTTAGACCTTAGAAGTTAGGCAAAGTAAGATTCTTACATAAACCTAGGATATTTCTAGACATGGAAATGTGTGATATTCACAGCTTTCAAATGACAATAAGTTGTCTCTTCCCACTCCCCTCCTTTCCAGGTTCAATTCCTTCTTAGAGTG
The DNA here is from genome assembly GCF_002007445.2 of Ailuropoda melanoleuca. Lineage (NCBI taxonomy): Eukaryota > Metazoa > Chordata > Mammalia > Carnivora > Ursidae > Ailuropoda > Ailuropoda melanoleuca. The sequence continues at coordinate 27,670,651 of NC_048232.1, read as the reverse complement.
AGGAAGAAAACTATTATATAATTAAGGCTATATCTGAGATGTTTTAGGTGACTGTTTCAGGAAAAGAGTGATACTTTCAAATCCTTAAATTTCTTACCTAAAAATAATTTTTGGATCACTGCAAAAAACCAAAAAAACAAATAAACAAACAAACAAAAAAACCAAAAAACAAAAAACCTTACCTGTAATTCTTGTTCTCTGAAGGAAATGCAGTAATTATAAACATATCCACACTCTTGGGTACATTCTCCTAAGCATGAATGGATTTGGAATGCGCCATAGCTTAAACTGAACTGCTGAACTGACCAACCGCACTGGTGGCTGGATCTACCTGCCTGGCTGGTAATGAAGCAGACCTGAGAGCTGAAGTCTTTCCCCTCGTGAAGGCAAGTGTTCCCCTTGAAAGGGAGTGTGGAGCTGGTGTAATTACTGTCCTTAGAGAACACGAATTATAAATGGTCTCTTTTTTAGAAGTTAGGAGGGATAGATCTACTACTAAAGAAATTGTTACGTATTTCAAAACAGTGCTAAAACTTGAATATTAAAAATACGAATGGAAAGCTGTTCTTCTGGAAAAGAAGCCCTCTGAATATGTGAGAGAACTGGTTTAAGCACTCACTGGGTGTCAACTGGGTCAGAGTTCAATGATCAACACCAGAGCACAGAATTACAAGTACTTAAATACCTGCCATGTAAAGTAAGCCCTATCCTGGCATTTAGCAACCTAATATTTTGTGTTAATGCTTGCCAACTTGAGATGATGTGACAGGTGCAGTGGTAACCGATGGTAGGAAAATAACTTGAAATAGCCAAGACCCTGAAAACTGCCGAGACTGTCACCAAGGGTGAAATGTTTTTCATAAAATGTGATACTAGCAATATGCTCTTAGACAATTTCTATTTTATAAATTCAAGTAACTAATCATGCAAGTCATAAAATTTCAAAACCTTACAGCTTAATGTATTTATATTTAAAATATTTAAATCTGTAAGGACTGAGTCTCTGTGATATAAGCCCATCTTCTGTCTTAAACATCTTAGGGAATTAGGAAGAAATGGGCTATAGATAGTTTCTGGTTTGCATACTGATTTTGGGGGGTGGGTATCAAAATCCTCTGCAAAGGAGGAGATTCTCTATCCTCTAGTCCTACAAGTATCTAGGAAGCCTGATGATGTCTTCCACTCAGTTAAACTAGGGTAGGAATGCCATATAAAATACAGGACACCCAGTTAAATCTGTACTTCAAATAAACAATTTTTTTCTAAGTATATCCCAAGTATAGTATGAGTCACAATTACACTAAACAATTACTTGTTCTTTATTTGAAATTCAAATTAAACTGGGCATCCTGTTTTGTTTTTGTTCTTGATTTTCTGTGTTCTGTTAAATCTGGAAACTCTAAACCAGGGCACCTTACAGTTACCCAGTGGAATTCACCATGGATGATGCTAAAACGGGAGCTCCACTCTTGGCATAGATCTGCACTAAAACAGCAGCTACTGCTCCGTGTGGCTGTTGAGCACTTGAAATGTGGCTACTTCAGCACAAAATACTGTGTAAGTGTAAAATACACTTCGGATTTTGAATATTTCACTGAATAAAATAAAACATCTCATAAATTTTTATACCGATGCATGGTAGATACTAGGTTAATTTAAATGTAATTAAAATTAAATTTGCCTGTTTCTTTTTACTTTTTTAATGTGGTTACAAACTAATCTTAAAATTACATATGTAGCTTGCATTTGTGGCTTGTATTATATTTTTACCGAGCAGTGCTGGACTAGATGGCTCCAAGGAGAGGGCTGGGCCAGAATTTCCTTGTTCCTTCTCTAAAAAATCAATACTGGTAAAATAGGGCTGCCTCTCTCACGTTCCTTTAGCATTTAGAGTACATAGGGAGCATGATCATACCAAAGAAACTAAATTTCTAATAGGGACTGTTTCCATGGATTAGCTGTGACTCTTTAAAAACAAAAACAAAACATGGCATCTAACTACTAGTGAAAGACAAATAAGAAACCTGATCTTTGACAAATAATTCTTACATAATTCAAAAGAAGAAATAAATATTATGGTGTGTATGTGTGTATGATTAAGTATATATATGTATACATAAAAATAAAATCTCCCCAGATCCTAGTTCCAATTCCAAGAGTTGAATTCCTTAGTGCCAATATGTTGGGTTTTCACTCCTATATAGCATCAAAATCAAAGAACAATAGTTTATTTTACTGCCTAATATGAATGGAGGTGACAGAAGTTATTAATAAGAATTGTTAAAAAAAAGATCTTATTTTTCATACTCTAGATACAAAAGGCAAGATCTCAGTGGTCCCCATTTTATATATTCATGCTACATGAATGATTTGAAATTAGAACACTAGTTCTAACATGTTGAAATAAAACTTTCTTTTTACAAAATATAGTGCCAATACTATTGTAAGACAGAGCTCTTTTTAAAAAGATGGGGGTGGTTTTTTGATTAAAAAATTTAGCTACAATAACACTTTAGGTACCAAATAATAATCTATTTAGTTTTTCTTATATCCCACCCTACATTTTCAGTTGGTCTGACTTTTAGTTCAAATTTTTTTCTCAACTGGCTCAGAGTTAATACATTCATCTTTTCTGTCCCATGCTCTTATAAAGGTTAAAAATATTTAACATGCTCTCACAAATAAAAATTCAAAAGAATTATATAGAGAGACTAACTCCAAATACTCAGTAGTATATATGTCTTCATTATATAACCTGTATCATATCTACTTTGAAGAGTTAAATCTTTTAAAGTTGCCTACAGTTACAATAAGCAAGATTAGTTCTAATTCCTCAACTATTTTCATAAAAACCAGCAACCTGGTTCTCAAGGTTTTTTTGAAAAAGGTCTCAGCTGCATTTTTTCCCATTCTAACAGCAAATACAAAGGGTTTTTTTCCTCCTCAGTATCTTTTATTATACAGATATAGGAAGAACAAGTATTTTGAAAAGACAATAAAATTTATCATTCACCAAAGATAGGACTACCAGACAAAAATCAGCAGATTTCTCCCAAATTTAATGCTTCATGAATAGTTCATGTCTTTTAGAACTAAAGTTTCCAAGATCACTTTAAGAGCTTAAAAAAAAAAAAAAAGATGAATGAAACTAGATGTGGACCAATTGATTTCTTCAACTGCTCATTTTAAGTAATTTTTTTTCAATTAGCATCTTACACAAGCAATTTTATGACCATATTGCTTCCTTACTTTCTGAAGCTTAATACAGATTTAAAAAATGGTTTAAGGGACTTTCTCTGAAATAAAGGTAAGAGACAGCTTCAAAAATATAATAAAAAGCAACTCTTCAGAGTGGTTTATATCATTTTAAGCTATTAAGTCACTGGACTCCTTAAAGCACTGTCACTACCTTCAAAATTCCTGAATGTAAATCTCAAGACAGCCAAAAGGAGTTCTTGATGAGGGATCAACCACAGCAGTTATTAAACTGATTGAAATGCAGGCTGAACTGAAAGACAAGTTTTACTATAATTGGGAATTTTTAGAAAAACAAAACAAAAAAAACACCCATACATCTTTAGGACATGCTTCACTTCTAAACAAGGAAAACCATCTCTTGATGAATGTGTATGATGTCTTGCCCACAAGTGGCTGCCTAGGCCATCTTCCTATGAGGAAATCTGATGGCCTCAAACCCTCAATGGAGCATTCCAAAACCAGACCTGCATTAGGAGCTTGGGCCCATGAGTGTGCACTCACTACACAGTGCTTACCTTTAGAGAACAAGGTGGTTGACACAAACTGATCAAGTTCTCACACCCCACACCTCCAAGAACACTGAAAAAGATCTGCAGATCTTTCTTGGTGCAGGAGGGACCTCTTTTTAATCTTCTTGTGGTGGAAGTTAAAGATTTTCCTGAAGGAGGAGAGAAGAGTAAAATATTATACTGAGATCATACCCATCTGGTTCAAGTTTATCTACCTATATTACAAAATGTAGGCTCTGAAAAAAGAAATTAGATAAAATCATGAGTATTCCAAAACCACATTCTCTTCTTTCAAAAAAAAGAGTATCTTCCCTAAAGAATATTACATGCTCCAAACATTACTGCTTAAACCCAAAATGTTATGTGGCTAGTTTAACTTCTACCCCGGCACTGAATTATCAGTTGGGAAGTTGAGAAAAATACACAGAAATCCTGGCCAAATAATCATCCTTATAAATTCCATTAGAAAAATCAGTAAAGCTAAATTCATTGAAGAACAATGAGTCAGACTCATTGAGCTAGAAGAAGTTTTGGGCTTCTTCTGTACCTCTGTATTCCCAAATAATAACAATGCATTTCCTGACAACAGAAAACTAGCCCTCTGACTCTGTTAAATGCCACAGAATCATATATGAAGCAATCCACTAGAAAGTAATCTTCCCGAGGAAAAGGGCTTTGGCTTTTTTTTTTTTTTTAATACTGATTATCTGAAGAGCCTTAAATGGTTCCTAAAACATAGTAAGCACTAAAAAAAATTTGAATAGAAAGAATATTAAGCCGGAAGTCAATATTCTCAAGGTCAAAACTTGCAGAAAATAAAACAATTAGAAGACTACAAATACTATGAGGAGTCTAAAGCATTTTATGTAAAAATAATATTGGCCATATAAACCTCTAATTACATATTTAGAATATCAAGTTTTTAAAATGCTGTACCTTAACATATTTATGAGAAAATGCTATAAATCTATTATTACAACCCAAATCCTAAACAGAAATGGAATACTTTGTTCAGATCAGGAAATCATACACTGTATCTTAAAAATAATATTACCAAATATCAAATAAAATAAGATTAATATAGATAAGAAGTAACACACTTTAATACATTAGTATTATTTTTCATCTTTTGAAGATACTATACTACATAAACCAGGTGATAATATGACTATCTGTAATTCTGCCTAAGTAAAGCAAATCATAATATTAAAGTAAAATCATAAGATGCCATTCTATCAGTATGATATTTATAACTATCTTAAATAAATATGTACAGTTTGTTCAATCTCAAAAAATACAAAATTTAAACAAGAAATGCTGAACACTATTCATTTCTTTCTTTTTCTGTAACTTATAGACTGTTACTCAAAACAGATTGATTTCCTTCAGGTGTTTTCTAACCCTATTCAAATTTGATAAACTAGGGAGAAAAAGAAGAAATGCTAAAACCAGTAACAGATTAATCAATCATATTGATGAAGGACTGAATATATATGTTTTTTAATCCAAAATGCAAGGTCACTAAAATCAGAAGAAAGAACTATTATACAGTAGGTACTTGCTTCCATTTGACCCCAATTCCACAGCCCATATGGGGCATTTGATTTCAGGGAATAGGCAGTCATTTAATGTAGAGCCAAAACCACAATAAGAAAACAGGTAATAACTACGATTATGCTTACCCTCTATCATTAAAACAATGCTTTAGCTGACAGATTATACCTGAATTATAGTAGTAAAAAGCTTTCCCAATTTCACAAATAATTCAAGTGACTATCTTGTGTCAGGGAATCAATCAAGCTTAACTGTGAAAAAAGGAAATTTTAAAACAAAATGTGAGAAGCTCACTTAGTCTAAAACAATTTTCCAATTTGGGACACTTTGCAAGCCTCTGAAACTAACTTTGTAGGGAAGAGATGAAAAGAGTTACAAAGAACTAAATGTAACCAATATGCCAAAAGGAGCTTAAAAGGGGTAAAGGAAAACACGAAATTGGAAATTTTGCTAAAAGGAAAAGATTCTGTTAGCTGGTTGAATCCCCTCCATCCCCAGGAGGAAAACAGGACACTCAAAATAGAGGCACTGACTAGGAGGAACTCTTTTAAAATCCTTATTCACACAGTTGAAGAATGAATCTTTTGTCTTATTTCTACTAGCAGGAGGGATGAAGTCTAAGTTTATCACATTCCGAGATTTAGCGTTCAATTTTTAATTTCAGTTACAAATATATTTAAGCTATACTAACAACTAATTTAAGTTCCTTGCAAAAGTGCCCTGAGCAGACTACTTTCTCTTTTTCATCTTGACCAATGTTTCTCAGTCTATAGTAAGAACTGGTTTTTTTTTCCAAATTTATACCAAATTCTAGTTAACCTATAATATTGATTTCAGAAGTAGAATTTAGTGATTCATCAGCTGCATACAACACCTAGTGCTCATCACAAGTGCCCTCCTTAATACCCATCACCCATTTATCCCATCCCCTACCCACCTCCCCTCCAGCAATCCTCCGTTTGTTCTCTATCGTTAAGAGTCTCTATGGTTTGCTTCCCTCTCTTCTTCTCTTTCCCTTCCCCTTTGTTCTTCTGTTTTGTTTCTTGAATTCCACATATGAGCAAAGTCACATGGTATTTGTAGTAAAGAACTGTTTTTATTCCCACTGGGGACCCCTACACATGGACTACTATTGCTCCTAACACTCAGCTCATACTACATAGAACTCTACAGGCAGCTTCATTAATAACTTGATCAGGTCAATGAGATAAGACAGGTGATGTGCTTGGATGACAGACAACTATCACATTGCGATAAAACTTTCTAAACAGGTATGAAATCGAGAGTAAGTATTTAGTTAGGGACTGGTATAACCAGCACTAGTTTGCAGCTCATACTTTATGGAGAGCTGATCTAAGTTGCAAGTATAGGGTCTTATGATACTGTTCCTTATACTTTTTCACTAAATCCACTTTCCAGTTTTAATTCACTTGTGCTCTTAGAAATTGACTAATAAATAATCAATGACTTGTTGCAGTACATTCCTTCTATCAATTCTGTAGAACTATACAATAGAATTTTTTGCAATGGTAGAAACGTTCTATAATCTCTTCTGTCTAAATGATAAACATTAGCCATTGTGCTATTAAGCACCTGAAATGTGGCTAGTGTGACTGAGGAATGGAGTTTTTAATTTAACTTTAATTTCAATGAAAATTGCCACATCAGGCTACTGGCTACCATATTGAGTAGCACAGTGCTGGAATAGTGTATTATTTTCACCTGATCCTTTAATCAGAATTTTTAAAAAATCCCATTTCCTTCAATCCTAACACAGATATTTTAATTGTGAATATCACAGGTATTTATATACTTGTAATCATGTCATATAAACTTACTAATTTATTTTCACCTAACATTTCTGCATATTTCTAGAACTGCACTGTGGAATACCATGGCCACTAGCCCTACGTATTTCAGTATAAATAATGTTAAATAAAATCTAAAATTCAGTTCCTCAGTTGCCCTAGCCACATTTCATGTGTTCAGTAGCTACATGAGGCTAATGGATAGCATACCGGACAGTGCAAATTATAGAACTTTTCATCAACACGGAAAGTTCTATTGGACAATTGTTCTAGAGTCTTCAAAAATAAAGACATCATATTTTACATTGTTGTTCTATAATTAGTCTCTAATTTAAACTTTTTTCTATATTTATGACTTATAATTGGCACAGAATTTATTTCCTAAATTCCTATGAGTGAGATATCTGAACATTATTATGACTCTCAGCATATACTCCTGGTATTACCTTCCAAAAGAGTTTGGTATCACTGTTTATCTTGCCAATATTAGATTTCTTTTTAAAGAATTTAATTCCTTCAATACAATGACAAAACTGTGCAAAGTCATTTTACTTGTAACTTTGTGATAAGTATAAGGGTGGAATTTTTTCTTTGCATTTATTATTCATATTTATTTTCATATTCTTAATCTCATATTTTTTCTCATTTATATATTAGGATCTTGATGTCTAAATTAGCATAGTCTGCAATAAATTAAAATTGTTAAAGCTATTATCATTTTCTTTGTAACCTCTGAGGCAGAGATTTCCTACAATCTCCTGTGATCCTTTTAATTATAATATTCAGTCGAACAATTTTCAAAATATTCAAGTACATCTTTACACCTTGGTGAGTTACACTAATGCATCAATATGAGATGTAAAGGTATGTGCTATGCTTTTTCTTTTAAATTCCTATGGTTGAATAAAGTGTGGATGAAAATTTTTTTTGTCTGATCAGTTTTGCAGTTACACCACTGAAGACTACTATTTAATACTACTGAGTAAATATCCTCTTAGTGGCCTCTCCTATATGAAAGAATATTGTATCATATATTCAGTTGTTATATGTAGATGGGACTAATTTTGGGTTCCTAATAATGCTGCAGTGATCCATGTTTTACAAAACAGAAAAAAGGTTTAATCTTCAGAATTCCCCTTAAGAAAGCAACTGTATTAATTTAGGAAAGTGTATGAGTAGAAGGAGGGCATGGATGTGGACAGTTTTGCTCAAGACCAAGGAAAAAATCTCCTGGTTCTGTCACCTACTCAAGAGTTTCTAAACTCACAAACTGTTAAATAAGTTTTGGAAACTAGTTAAAAAGGAGCTGATTTCACTTCTGTATTGGCACTGGCAGAAATCAGGGTGGCATGTAAGCAGAAGCAAGAAACAGGAGATGCATTAATCAGGCACAGAAATCTCATCCTGTAAATCACAGGACGAAGGGCATTTCTCTTACGTTCACTGACCAGGAAGTCAGGGTCAAGAAAAGTTTATACTTAAATCACCAAGGGGCAGGGAGGTCTCTTCTAGTATCTGCGAGACATATCTATTCCTGCATCATGCCACTGTTTTAGACACTGTTGCTTTAAAAGGTTTCTGATACATAGTAAGGGTGAGACTTCCCCTCATTATAGAATCACTATAAAATAAATCACTTAGGGGGGCGCCTGGGTGGCACAGTTGGTTAAGCTTCTGACTCTTGATTTCAGCTCAGGTCGTGATCTCAAGGTGGTGAGGTCAAGCCCCAAGCCCTGTGTGGGGCTCAGTGGGTAGTCTGCTGGAGATTCTCTTCTCTCCCTCTCTTTCTGCCTCCCGTTTGTGCTCTAAATAAGTAAATAAATCTTTAAGAAAAATTAAAATAAACCACTAGGAATTTTGAGTGTTAAAAGTAAACCCAGAAATCTATAAATTACTTATAGACAATTTGCCAATATTCTCATGATTCAGAAAGTTTCTCTCCATTTATTTGATCTCAAAATATTTTCAAATATGTTAACAGTTTCTTTCTAAAGGTCTAACATCTTTCTCAAATTTATTGCTAAGTATTATATTTTGATTTGTTTATTAAATTTTTATTATTCATAAATGGTTTTAAAGCTGACTGCCATACAGGGCGCCTGGGTGGCTCAGTCATTAAGCATTTGCCTTCGGCTCGGGGCGTGATCCCAGAGTCCTGGGATAGAGCCCCGCACTGGGCTCCCTGTTCTGCTGGGAGCCTGCTTCTTCCTCTCCCATTCCCCCTGCCTGTGTTCCCTCTCTCGCTGGCTGTCTCTCTGTCAAATAAACAAATAAAATCTTTAAAAAAAAGTAAATAAAAAAATAAAGCTGACTGCCATAGATTTTACTAATCAATCATGTCATCTAAAAATGAAATATTTTGGTTTTATTTCTTCTTCAGGTTTTGTCCATTGACAGTGGACAGTGGACAGAAAAATGTAGTTAGTGGTAGTTACTGAATAAACTAATAAAAATGGTGATTGTTTCATTCTTGAATTTATGATTATAGCAATATAAAATCATCCCCACCTATGCTACTACTCTAAGTGATACTGTTTAGCTTGCTGACTTAATGAAGTTTCCTAGTCCTTGAAGCTCAACTTATCATCCACGACTTACCACAAAGCAATACATCTGACCAAGGAAAACCAGGAAAAGGTCCCCAATCCTAATCTGAACAAAGCTGAATATGTTGACTATACAAAGTTATTCTAATACTGACAATGTTCATGAAAATCACATAAGAAATGCTTTTATTCTATAAAAATCCTACAATTACATGGGTACTTAAGTGCTATGTCCTCCTTCTATCTAAAGTTACTCTTGGATATTAAACTAGGCATTTAAGAGATACCAAAATCACCAGGTTTCTTTCTAGGATGAACTATGTCAGGGAAATCCAAAAGCTATAGTTTATGAGAGAAATTTTTTCTTTATAGAATTTCTTCTTCATAGAATCTCTTCTTTATAGAGAAATGTCTTCTTTATTTCCACTAATAAATGTGAAAGGGGTAGGAGATTAAAAATTTATTATCTTGCAAACCCTAATGATAGAATTGATTCAGAGAACAATCAACAATAGATGAAACAATGAAAGGAGAGGTTGATGGAAACTTCTCATTGGAGAGACTGGACTGTCACCAGAACAAATTCAGCATCACTAAGAACATAACAAGTAGACATTAAATGCTCCCTGACGTGATGCAGTATGAAGGAGAAGTCCCATGTATAAAGTATTCCTGTCCACCCTACCCCCTCACCAAAATAAAAGCTGAACCTGAATCTAATTAAGTATTTTGAACTAACTCCTCATTTGCAGGCAATTTGGAGGTTAGAGAAATAAATTAACTGGGGAAGCTGACCGAAAAATCCAGAATGGGAATATTACATGGGAAAGCTCATTCAGTTTCTTTAATAAGTCATGAACAGGAAGGAAAGAAAGAGGAAGAGAAGAAGGAGAGAAGGAAAGATGTGAGGGAGGTAAAGGAGGTAAGGAGGTAAACAGAGAGGAAGAAAAGACATTTTAATTGTTAGGACCTAACAACCAAATGCTGTATGGATCTTGTGTGCAATCCGCATGAACAGCCCAAATGGTACATGACATTTTTGAATCAAAAGTGGAGGAAATTGAATAGGGAGATAATGTCAGGTGATAAATAATCACTGTTAATTTTATTTGATGTCAGAAAGGTGTTCATTTATATAAGAAAAATGTCTTTAAGAAAAAAAGAAATGCAAACTGAAGAATGTAGGAGTAAAGAGTTAAAATATGGGGTCTGCTTTAAAATAGTTAAAAAGGGAGCAAGTGGATGAAACAAATGTGGCAAAATTTGGCTAATTGTTAAATATGGGCCATAGGTAGAGTACATTTTATTACACTAGTCTCTCTTCTTTTGTATATGTTTGAAATTTTTTACATTAAGTTTTAAAAATCCAGGCCGTAGAAACATCACCTAATAAGCCAAATACATTCTAGTGAAAGTCAAAATGGAACTGTTATTTACTACCCTATACATACCAAACATTCACAATCTATACAAAGCAAGAATGCAAAAGATAGGACGGACTGCCCTGCGACTGGCAAAAGACAGACCTGCATTTTAAAAGATTCATTTTAAAATTAATTTTTCCCATTTGCCTTTCTGCAAAAGCTCCACCTGTGTCGTCTAAACCTTTCACCTTTCCTTGGCATCTCAAATTACCTGCCTGAGCCCTCCTCTATTTCCTCTCAGCCAGATTTCTCCAAAACAGCCTACACCTGTTCTATTCATTTTCTAGGTCTTCATCTACCCTTAAACAAACTGTAGTCAGCCTTATGCCCCCACAGCTCCACTGAATCATCAAATGGTCTTCTAGCTGTAAAATGCAATGAATGTTTTCTAGACTTTGCCTCACATGGCCTACAAACCACTTTGAACACTAGCTGTGTGACCTTGGGAAAGTCACTCAGTCTCCCTGGACCTGTTTCCTCATCAGTAAAAGAGAGATCATAGCATATTTCTGACAGAATTGCTGAGAGATTCAATGAAACAACATGTAAAGAAAAAAGAATCCACTGTTAAACACAAAAGGCATTCAACCAAGATTAAGTTCTAACTCAATGAATTTGTTTTCCTGGGTTCCTCACAACCAGGAAGGTTTTGCTTTGGCTAATACTAGCATTCTGGTCTCTAGAAAGGGTCATTTTCCAGGCAGTTCATTTAGTCATTAAAAAAAAAAATTCTGTCATTTGTAATTTTTTAAATAATTCATAGTAGATGGTACTGCAACAGTGCTGTATGGTGACAGAGGGCAGCTACATTTGAATTGAGCATAGCATAGTATAAACTTGTTGAATCACCACGCTGGACACTTGAAACTAATGTTAACACTGCACATGAACTTTACTTAAAAAAACAATTAAAATTAAATTAGACTTGCTTATATTGTTACTGTGTATATAAACATCTATACAGAAAATTTTTAATTCTAGTCCAACAATACTTCAGGAAACAAAATTTCAGAAAAGTAAAATAATTTGTATCCCCAAAACAAATAAAAGATATTACAACTTGTAGGGCACATTGAATCAATGCAAGGTAAATTATTTTATTTTGATATCTTTCTACCTCCTTCAAATCTCAATAAACTCACACTGTTGCCACCTTATATTTAATGGTACATATTAATTGGGTCACATTTTCAAAAACTGTTCCAATATTCAAAGGATCCCTTCTTTAGCCAATTGATATTCCCTTCTCTGAAAGAGACTAACTGGTCTCAGCTAAGTAACAGGAGGCAGTATGTTATAGCCTCACTCTGCTAAGTAAAAATGCATAATATTTTACATTTAGTGAGTAGATGCTCACGTATTCAAGTGAATGACAGATAAAAGTTGAACATCCATAGGGATATTTGGATTTATATGCTTCTCTTAAAAATTTAAATGAATTTCTAACGGGTAAAGTATGTGGCAGAAATACATTTAAACCTGAAAGACTTGCACGAGCCCTTCACGCTCAGTGCCATGCGCCGCCGTCAAAGAGCAACAGTCATCAGGTACTCTTCCCCTCATAAAAAGGATTCTACAGCCTAAGGTGGGATTGTCTACTTGTCATCTTATTTTCATAGCAAATAGGTTATTTTTGCCAGATCTTGACTTCATTTTTACTGTAATAATGATTAATGAAGTATACGAATTTTTCCCACACAACACTAAAGAAAATCCTCCAAGAAAATTTTTTTCTGTGAATTTTATTTTCTTATAAATTTTAGTCTTCTTTCATATGATTGCTTTAATATTTCCTCCAAATAACTCATAAATTTAAATGTTATTCTTGTCCAAAAAATGTTTGCTTGCAATACCCTTGTAACATTTTAACATTTAAAATGTAGTAGCTCACAATATAGGTGTTCTTAAAACTATTAAGCTTAAAAAGGTATCAACTGTAATTCTTTGATTTTTATATGAAAAATTATTCTGACTATAGTAGCATGTAGTAGTTCAATAAACATACTAACCAAGTTCTTATGGGCAGATTTTATATATATAACATTTTCCACCTGACATTCACCTGACTCAAAACCAGTCAGGGCATAGACTTCTCCAACACTAATAATGTGGTGCTTCAGTTAGCAACTCCCAACTAGTCCCCTCCTCTTTAGCAGCGGTGACTGATGTGCAAGTGAGTCAGCGAGATCACTTACTAAAGCAAGTGCGTGTGTGCGTGTGTGTGTACACATAAATTATGCTTGTTTTATTTAATTTCCCTTAAAATGCTTTAGTCTTTTAAAGAATTAGTAAAATTACTCTGAGAATTCATGATGCTATAGAACTAGGGAAGCCTTAGTCATGTTCCAAATAGTAGACTGGTAATGACTGATGTAGCTATTTAAAACTGGTTTATAAAAAGTGAGTCAATGGCATAAAAAAATAATTTGGTATCTACTGAAAATGTTTATTAGAAAAAACTGAATCAATTAACAAGGAAATCCAGTTTGAAATTAGGCAGACTAGGAGCACCTGGGTGATTCAGTCAGTTAAGCATCTGACTTCGGCTCAGATCATGATCCCAGAATCCTGGGAAAGAGTCCCACACTGGGCTCCCTGCTCAGTGGGGAATCTGCTTCTCCCTCTCTCTCTCCCTCTGTGCTCTCTCTCTCTCAAACAAATAAAATCTTTTAAAAAATGAAATTAGGCAGACTAAAGAAATTTTACATTCCCCTTGTGAACTTTTGGAACAGTACATAATTTATATGAGAATATTTGAGAAGTCCTAAAATAATATGTGTAAAAATCAATAATGTATTTTCACGTGAAGAATCATGTAAAATATTTTATAGTACAGAATTCTTTACTCTGTATATTTGGACATTAAAAAACTTAATGAAGTCTTAGTTCTTTATTTCAATTTAGTGTCATAATTTAGGATAGATATATACATATGAGAACATATGGAGCCAACACACACACACACACACGTAACATATATAATGAGGAGACTGAGACGCTAAGATGGCCTCATCATTTTAATAGGTTCTGTATCTAAGATCTCTCTGTTTATTAGTAGCAGAATAGGAACTAGACCTTAGATTTTCTGCTTCATGTCTAAGTATTCCTTCCATGGTCCTAGTCTTCCTAGGGCCTAAAGAGAATGGTGGCATAATTCTTTTAGGCTACCATGACACTATTACTAGCAAGTGCTAGACAGCTAGTAAGTTTTCAATAGACACCTACTGACTGATGCTATTTAAACTCATTGTGGTCAAGGGAAACCACACTTGTACTATTCAAAGAATTTTCTCTCAGCATCTTACAACAAAAGAAATATTTCCACATTACAAATGAAAACAACTAGGTTATAAAATACTTTAAATTTGATTCAAATATTTAATCCGAAAACAATTCACTAGGGTACTTGCTTGCACTTATTATAATTAAATTGAATTAATATACAAATATATAAATTCCCATTTTACATATGCAGACTTGAAAATGTCATGTTAAAACTTACCCTGAAATTGTTTTTCAACAAGAATTACTTAGACAAAATTATTTAACTCTCACAAACATTTTTCTAGGATATCAAACTAAAAGATACAGTGAATCTACATAAAAATATATTTTTTTACAAATTTAAAAAATAGTCACAAATTAAATACAGAAGTAGTAATGTAATATATGACTATTTTACGGCAGAAAATTTGTTTTCTAATATAAGCAAAGTAACAACTAGTGCTAAATATGTTAAGTTTATAAATGTTACAAATATATTATAAACCTATTATACGAAGAAATCCTTTGTTTGGATTTCTGTAGGAAAAAAAGTACTTAATATCAACATAGTCACTTCCTTCCCAAATTTACACTAATCTGGTTTGGGCTTATCTTCCATGGGGTAAAAGTAAGATCTTTGTTACTTCCTTTCTTAGACAAGAAGGATCAGCTCCATGATGCTTGGGATGGACCAAGTCTTGGGTTAAATGCTGAAATAAGCTTGGCCCTGGAGATAGCACTCTATGGAGGTCTTTAGGTGATTGCTATATTGCTGCTAAAGAGGGCCCAAAACTTGGGTGAGAATTTCACTGAGATTTTTTTTAGCAGTAAAAAAGATAACAGTTCTTTGTAGCACAATACCTATATATTTAAAGCAACATTTTGAAACCACTTCAATTGGCCCAACTTTGTGACTTACCCAAGACATTCTGACATGAGGAAATTATTTTATTGTTATTGCTGTTAAGTACAACAACATATGGGGCTCTTAAGCACTTCCTATGAACCAGACACTGTTCTAGACATTTTATACACATCAAATAATTAATTTTTCTATAAGATATGTACTCTTATTATCCCCATTATATAGATGAGGAAACTGAAGATCAGAGGAGTTATACAAATTTAAATTGCAAAGCTTGTAAGTGTTAGAGTTATCACTCAAACCCAACCAGTGTGACTTCAGAGGGCAATTCCTTAACCATTACAACTTTGAAATTTTTCATGTAAAACTGCTTTAATAATTTTACTAAATGATCTGTATAGTGTATAACATACATGAAGCATTATGAAGTTAATTATACTTATATTCACATTTCTTGGTGCTCATCTTTTCATAGTAGTTTCTTGTTTTAAATAAGCCATAGGAAAACCAAGACTATTTCAGTCTCTACTAATTTCTAAGACTGACTTCCAAAGACTTTTAGTCCAATTTTTGTCAAAATGGAGAACTTCATTTTATGAAGAAAGTAAGCTGATGAAATGATTAGCATACTAGAGATCAATTCTCAAGGTATCTTTAAGAAAGGACTGCTTTGTTTTTATAATGTCACAGTTTGTAATAATGATTATTGTAATTATTTGTTTAATGTCTCTCTTCCCTGACAGACTATATACTGGAGAGTCACACCAGTCTCATTCATGACTATCCCTCCAGTGCGCAGTGCCCTGACATAAAGCAGATGGTAAGAATTTGTATAATGAATGAATTGGATTTGTTCTTTTATATCTTAAGTTTCTTTAGTAAAGATCCCACCATAAATAGTAGCATAATATTGCCAGTGACATCCGTTTCATATAATATTTTATATACTTATTATATGACTATATTAATTTTTAAGGTGCCACAAATTTCCTCCAAATAATCCTTATGATTTATATAAGCAAGAATTCCTTCTTGATACATTTCTGTCATATATTCTTAAAAGAATGGATTCTAGAAGGCACTCCATTTTATTTTCCACATTTAAAAGATTCTTCCTTATATATTGAACTGAAAATGTTATTTTCCTTCCAAACACTAACTTTTATTAAAATTCTTTCTCAAATTTCCAATTTGACACCTTCATTAGTTACCATTTCTTTGTCAGTAGTAGCCCCAAAATTCCAAACAGAAATCATTATATTACAACATATGCACCCAATCAGATAACGCATTGTTATATTTAAGTTATATAATTAAAAACTGACAACCTCTGGTAGACCTTTGTTTGCTGAGAAACAAGGGTTATTTTTTATTCATTTCAGTAAAAGAAATGTTACGTATCATCTTCCATCTGTGATGCTTACATATATACATTTTTAAAATATCTTTGCATGGCTAATGCTCAATTCTCCAGATGACATCACAGACCAATCAAAGTGAACTGCACAGAAGCAAAAAGAGCTGTCAAAAAAAAAAAAAAAAAAGGAATGTCATGGGGACTGAAAGGCATGTTACCCAGCAAGGAACATTTCCCTCGAGACACTCCTGGGAGGTATGGAAAGGACATCTTTCTTCCAGCATTGATAAGGAGACCTGCCTAGGTATTTGACCTAAGAACTTCAAATCAGAATACTGAGACTGGTGACCTTCTTTTGAGTATATCCAGGAAAAACTAAATTTAGACGTCACTGTAGGGATGAAATTCAACATAATTTTAAGTTAAAAATTAACAATGGACTTAATTTTGATTTTGCTGTTTGAAAAAGACATTTCTGTAATATTTTAAATAGCTTACATAGTTTAGTAGTAAGTTAGGGGAAGATCATTTCTGTTGTAAAACTAAGCTTTTCAAATTTTAGTTGCATACTAGACTGTATGCTCTGATTCGATTTGTTTGTACTATCAGATGAATAGAAAAAAGCTAGTCTTCAATAAGAGTTTTTAAAAATGTTGATAGATTGAACATATAAAACGATTTTATAATTCTTCAAACATCATTAGTGTCTTTCCCTTTGATGAGATTCTATGTGTCCCATAGAGAAAGTTTAAACTAAATCTAGGCCTCCAAATGTTGTCCCATTTTATTTTCAAAATTTTAATAAATATGTGTTAGAATATATAAAAGAAACATAAATTTTATATTCTTTTCTTTCAAAAAGGGATAAAAGTTGATTAAGTAAATCATACTGCCATTAAGAAATGTCTACATGTAATAACTCAATGATGTAAAAGGAGTGATAAATAAATCCCTGTAATAGGTTGATAACAGAATGGAACAGTTGCTAAGAGAGGAGAGCAGTTATTTTATGGTTGACATCCTTTAATTAACTTAAATTCAGCTGAAGAAATCAGGGTCCTCATTCATTGCATTCAATCCTGAAATGTTAAAACATCCTGTAAGAATTCACTCCTGTAAATGAAATTCTTACATAAGAATGCTACTTTGATTAAATTTGTTGTAAATTCTTCAGAAATCTGATAAAATAGCAGCATAAAAAATGTATTTCTCCCCAGTTAAAGTTTAGTCTTTCTGCATACCTTGCTTAGAAGACACCCACTTAAATAGAATTATAAATTTTAAAAGTTAAAAAAACAGATTATCAATTCACTTTAAGAAATGAATGTGTGGGTTCTGTGCTTTATTTACACACCCAACATATTGCTTCTATGCTCATAGCCACTTCTGCCTTCCCATCGTACTGGTTCCAATTGCAATTTTACATTTGTCTGTGTAATTTTTTCTACACTGCAATTACTATCTACAATGGAAGTTCAAGAGCAGTTAGAAAGTACCTCTCTTTTTAACGGAGCCATTTTATCCTCAGCACATAGCTGAATGGATGACACATAATAGACAATCTATAAAAACTGGAATTACGAGGTAGATGGATTGAAGGATAGATGTTGCCATCTAGAGTGCTTAGTTCACTGTCAATGTTTGAATGCTTACATAATGACAGATGCTGTGCTAGGTGCTTGCCACATGTGCAATTCCTGATATGGTTATTACTAAGCTCTAGAAAATAGTTAAAAACATTCAGTTACCATCATTTTGACATCTCTAATTGAGCAAGAAAAATTACTCAAACTATGTCAATCTCAAAAATTATAAGTTTGACAAGAATCACAATATATTATTAATATCTGAGTTTTATCACGTTATCCAGTTATCACAAAGCTACTATGTCTATGAGGATACTAAAATAAGCTCTGATAAACAACAATTTTTTATTTCAACCTTTGTAGACTATTACTTCCACTCCTGTCCAAGTTAATATAACTAATCACAAATCTTATAGGACACAGATGTCCTATAAAGGGACATAAAGTAAATGGAATAAAGGAAGCAAATACAAAGAGAATAAAAATATGAGGTTTAAGGTCACCCAAAGCATGTAACTTAAATTATTTTCTCAATGCAAACCTGTGTAAGGCAGGGGAGAGATGTCTGATTTTATCACCAAAATTTGATACCGTGCTATATTATGAATAGTCTACTTCATTTTAGCTATATAAACATCTAATCCTGATCATTTAGTATTTTCCACAGAGATATAGTACCAATGATACAGTTTTAAAGACCTAATGCTAAAGTGGATTTCATTACATGAAATATTTTTTCTCTCCCCTGCCCCCCCCCGCAATCATTTTACAGTGCAAGTGAAAAACAAAACCGAGATCAACAGGCTATTCTGCTGCAAAACTTAGGACATTTACTTTAGTAAGAAGCCTCTATGAAACTAAAAAATTCAGTTTGGTATAAAATTGTTTTTTAAAAAAGTTAAGCTTCACTCAAGGAGTATTTATAATATGCTATTTTTTTAAAGATAACTACAGAACTACAAAAAACCCAAATCTGTTAAATTATATGAATTATATAACTGATTTTTCATACTTTTAGTTAGTATTTTCTTATCAACATTGAGCATATAAAACATCTTTAAAACCATTCTTTACATTTATTACAAATGTAAGTCACAGACATAAATTCAAACATTTGTCCTAGATTTTTAAAGTTATAAAATTTTAATTCAAATAATAAATTGGTATGTTTTATACACACACATACACACACACATATTATAATTTAAATGAAAACTCTTACCATTGATTTTCTTTTGATAGTTAATCACTCCATTAGTTTTTTCTTGATAGGGCCTTCCTATGTCAAGCAGACAGCAGCCAAATCACAAAAGGACATTTGGATGCTCACGTCTTCTGATGGGCGTTTTCGGCCAACTGCCAGTTGAGAATTTAAACTGAAACTAAATTACCCAAACTTTATTAAGTTGTTTCCACACCCACCAACTGATAATGAACAATGACTCTAAACTGGAAAATAAAGTGAGTGACTTTGATTTATCTCCTTTCAAGTAGTCATAACATTTGTTTAAGAAGAAATGGTAGGACGAAAGAAAGAAAAAACCCTCTAAAATTCTAATCTCTTCAGAGAACAGTTTTAAGTAAACTTCAATTTCTTTTAACAAAGCTCCCCCAATTATTTTATAATCCAAATTAACACACAATAAAGATGGCATGTACTCAATGATATATCTATAAATTATAGAGTCTCAAATTTAAATTCTGTCAAACATTGACTCCAACTTAAAACTAATTGTAATATTTGGAAACATTTTGATAGTATCATCTACATTCATAAAATATTTACTAAATCTTCAACTACTTGTAGTAGTACATACCATAAGAAATTAAAGGTTATACTGAAAAGACATGCCCTGCCCGCAAATATCATTCTTTGTATTGAGAAGACAAAAATCTATGAATACAAACTTCTAATTATAGTGCAAAAACAACTCAGATCCTTTTTTGCACCAAATTTAGGCTCTTTTTCTCTCAATTATTATAGCTAATCTTTGTATAGCCTGTCAATCATATATGATTTTTGACCACTAAGCTTTATAATTGTTAAATTTTACAGTCTGTTTTGATGCTTCTCAAATATTAGGCATATTAAATTCCTTTATTTGTTAAGATATACTGTAGAGCTCCAATCATCTCTGCCCACTACAGATGTTGACCCATTTTAATACTTTTTTAATCTTTTACAATTTATGTATTTGGTAAATATACAGAATAATGCTAAAAGGAAAACATGAAAGGAATGGAAAACATGTCCTCTTCTTCCTGAAGTATCACATTTACCATTGATTAGAAGTTGTTGCTGAATGTCAGTAATCTAAAACTAAGTGCACGTAACTAGATAATTATGTAATACTCACATTAGAATGCTGAATATAACATGTACCCAATTCCCATATATCTCATGTGCCCACTCTCTCTCTCGTACACATATCTGAGCGCATGTGTATGTGCACATGCACATCTAGCCAACCTACCTTCTGACAGTCTTTCTGCTACCAATAACCTGACACTAAAGTATTATTTGAGAGTATATAAGGTGAATAATCAATTTATGGTTAAATCAAGAGAAATTGGCTTCAGAACAAAGTCCAGAGCTTAACAATACTGCTACGTCTTTGAGTTAATCACACTGACCCCAATTTGATATCCTAGAAAAGGCTCATTCCATTTTATCCAATCATTTTAATCCAAAATCCTCAATAGTAATAATATTTATAAACTATTCAGTGACTAACAATTCTTTCCTGGGTGCTATGAGATACAAAGAAGATTAAATTCCTTTCTCGGCAAGCTTATAACCTACAACTTAACATGGGGGTGGAGGGAGAAGAAAAACAGCTCATAAAGACATAAATGGTTAGATTTCCAAGAAAGAAGCACACTGGAGCAGCTTAAATTGTTTGAAAAGGTTTGCCATATGTGGGGCTGATCTGAGAAGACTTTATAACAAGAACATTTTTAAAGCAAAAAATATACAACCACTTTATTCTTATTTAGCCTGATGAAATCCACAAAGCAAAAATTAATTACAGAATACAACTATAGATGTAGTCATGGCCTTACTCTGAAAGAAGAGCAAAGATCTATTCTTTAGTCAAATGAAATTGCAGAACGTTAGGTATATAAAAAAAATTTGTGTCTTCAGTATAAGAGAAAGAATTCTCAACTTGCTTATGTCACTCATCCTAATAATTCCAAACATTATGCCAGTAATTTAATTTTTAATACAAGATACATAATCCTGAAAATTACCATCAGATTAACAAAATCATGAAACAAAAAAAGCACACAATGATTTCCTTGGTGTGAGTAACATTATTGATAATGCACTTAACACAACAAAACTAGTTTCATATTCCAGCAGTGATGAGCAGCAAGGGACCTGCCAATGTGCTTATGTGTTTGTATAGACCTTAAATATATTCTACTACTCTACTTTTAAGAATTTTTAGATTTTAACACTACCTCAATGTTTATAAACAAAGAAACAGTTCCAGTAATATGACATTATTTGTGCAAATTCACACAGGTAGTCAGCAGCAAACTCAAGACTCCTTAAGAACAAATTTTTTTTATTATAATCAAGGAAAGAAACAGTTGTATCTCGGAAACAGATATAATTTTATTAGAAAGATTTCAACTTTTTAACCTCCAAACTAAATCTTAAGCATTCAAATCATCAGCTCCAGCAAATGCAAAGAACCAATTCATAAAGTTAGGGAAACAAAGCTATACGATTAAATTAAACCCTCTTTATAAGCTTTAAGGCATACATTCAGTTTTATATCCAACTTTACAGACTAAGAACACGGGTTTGAGGAATTTATACAACTGTATCAAATCTTCTTATAGAAAAGACTATTTCCTAGAATTTACCATAACATCACTTCTATTTTTCTTTCACTGGCACCCTATTTTATTCAGTTTTTCATAGGACTGTCTAGCAATTCAAGCATGCTACATGGATAGCACTAGAAATAAAATGTCTTATTTTGACTGCTTTAAGTGATATAACTAAACTCAATGATGTATAAATGGGCAGCAAGAGAGGTTCAGAATATTTGTAAATGGGAAATGTAGAAAGAAATAATCAAAACACTTCTTAGATTTAGTTATTAGGATAAAAGTTGGCTACTAACTCACATGAGATTTCATTGTTTATCCAGTCATAACTAATAAGATGCTTCTAGTGAAACAATGTTATTTTAGTTCAATTGGTCTCAAAAGTCAGAGTACTCATTAGGCAACACCTAAAATCACTCATCACTCACCAAAACTCTTTCAAACAGGCAATGATGCTAAACAAACTAATTTTACCCTACCACTACCACAACGATCTCAAGTCTGTACTTAAGAACAAATCTCAATATAAATAATAAAGCTCATTTATTTCCTTTGGAAGTGAGAATCCTTGCTTTGTTACACTGAACTCACCTTAAATTTCACACATCATTCTTAAACATAAGAAAATTTTAAATCACATCTTTGATTCTCATTCAAACCCTGCCTCTAGCCCATCCACCATTCCACTCCCAGTCTTTTTAGGAAGTTTTTAATAGGCAATCTTGAGAATTTCATTATATTACACATACAGGTCTTTTCAATCAAGTTGTTCATACTACTGTGAGACAGCTCCTTATATGTCTTTTTGTTTTTTTCCCCTCCCGTACTATCAAAACTCAGTGGCACTAAACGCATATTTAGGGCACTTATTAAGTACATGATATCTTTATTATCTGATCTGCAAGTGTATTAACTAAAAGCTACGGACAATTCTAAAATTCCATAACAATAAGTATGTGATTTATTAGAGCACCCAGGCAGTACTGTTTCAGGTTACTGAAGCACGCTGCAATAGAGTGCACCACTAACGTGGCCACCAGTAAATACAAAATGGCCTTGAGAACTCTGTGGGTTTTTAACTTGTCTACATGGTTTCTAGGTTAACACCTACCTTTGCACTAAAGAAACAGCACTCACTAGTTTATGAACTCTGAAGATATCAGCAAAATATTTCAATATGATTAGTCCTATTGGCTGAAAAAAATGTTTCTCACATTTTATTAAAAAAATATTTTTCTTGCTTCTGAATTTGTATTTCAGTCTTCAAAAATATTCCACCTCATTTTATTCATGTGATCAACCAAATTAATCAACAATATCTTGTCATATACCATTTATTTCTGATTAAAAAGATATTAAAAGCTACCATATTTTAGGGATACTGACTCATCAATCATTATAGTATCATACTAAAATGGGCAAGTATCATTTCCAAAGAAAGTGGGCCACTTATTTTAAAACATAAGGAAAGGGAAATAGCATTTGTTAAAGTATCTCTTACACTAGATTTAAAATCCATTATTTTTAATCCTCACAACCCTGAGAGATTGGTAAAACATACCCATTTCATAGCTGTGAACTTGTCTAATATTCTGTCGCCACTAAATGATCCAGTTACAATCACCATCATTTTTTTTCTAGCTCCAAAATCTAAGCCCAACCTTCTTACAATAACTATCTGGAACACTGTGTTAACACATATCCCTCAACAATCCAGAGTCATTAAAGTATATTAGTCTTTCTAAGATACTTTACAATAAGAATGGTTCAGATGAAATGTTTTAGCATCTATTATCTGGAGAATATACTAATTGAATATCTAACGATAACAAACTTATTTTATCTAGAAACCTTCAAGAAGTATACATGCTATCATTTTATATTCTCAAGAGGATAGAGCAGTGTGAAATCAAGCATTACTAATTTAGAGGAGAAAACAGTATTAAAAATACCAAAAGGTATAAAATTCTTAATTTCAGCAAAACTATGGGCCCTGCATTAACGCAAACTGCCATGAACTACACTCTTTTCAAAGTTAAAAATATTTCAAAATAGACTTTTACAGCCTTTACTACTTCAAAAATGCAGGTGAAATATTTGTTGTCCCGATACTTTCCCTCACTCTTCCTTTATCTCTGGTACCATAACCCTTAAGACTTTTCATTTTAATTTGAAGAAAGATGATATCCCATCTAGTATGACAAGTGGAACAAATTGACATTTAAGATTTTCATAGGGTTTTCAGGAGTTTTGATGCTCTAAATACCTGACTGAATACAGGTTACAGCTCCTGAGCTCAAACACAGTTTCTCCAGCATCTTAAACAAGGTCTCACACAATCATTGCCACTGCAGTAGGTCATTTTAACATGTGTGTCCCTCTGCACAGTCACAATTCTAAGACTTCGCAGTCAGGAGCACAGGTACTTGTTCTGTTACCTTGATTCATGGGGGGAAAAGCCAGAAGAGGACCAGTTCCATACAAAGAACTAACATAGTACCCCGCAAAACAAGTAAAGTTGAGTTGAAAGGGAACCAAATAACAGAAAGTCAGGCATGGTCAAAGAGAGGAACTAAAGCTGGCAACTGAGAAGCATAAACCATTCTGGCCTAGATTTGTTTGTAATAACAGTGTGACCCAGATACTAAATATTTGGCTAATATTTAGAAATCTGAAAACTGAAAGAAATGAAATGCATGGTCAGCTGGTTAAACATTTTAGTAAAAAAAAATTTTAGTCAAAATGATAGGTGCTTAAAATATATAATTTGCATTTTCTACACAAAGATTTTTAAAACTTTAAAAATAAGTATTTTAGTTTAGTAAATAATCTCATAAATTATATTTCACCTTTATAATCAGATCATAAGGATGACACTATTACAGACATCATGGTATGAAAATCCTTTGAAGAGCAGAAGGAGAACATATATTTTTTCAAAGTAAAGCTTATTTAAGAAACTGTGTTTATCTAAAAACTAAGTTTGTTCCATTTGTGGCCCACGTAGTTTATTCTACAGAATTGTCTATTAAATGACAAGAAAATTTTTGGAAAAAAAGTCCTCAGTAGCTATAAAAGTTTTGCTAATGAGGGTGCTGGAACAGGAGACAGAACTCACTCACCACAGACCCACCTCATTCTGCCCAGTATTGAAAAGGAAAGGTCTTAGTGCTTCATGGGGGTGCTTCAAACAATTTCAGACAGCACATACTTCTTAATGCACCTGTAGTGGACCATGCTGAGGGCTTATCCAGGCTTCTCTTGCTTCCTCCTTCCTAATGATCCATGACTTGATTCGGTATCCAAGTCTCTCCTACAAGTTCAGTGCACCTCAGGGAAAGCTGACTGACCCTGAGCTAGGAGCCTAGACCACAATTAGTCTTATCCATTATTATGGTAAGCCCATTCCCCCTTGCCAATGATTAGCTTAGGTCTTTTAGAATTAGACAAAGTTAGGTCAACGAGAAGCAAGCAGGGGTGAAGGTAAAGGGTAACTTCTTAGGGGAAAGAAAAAAAGCTATATTGACCTTGAAAGTGAAGTTATCTTCTCTCTGTGGATCTGAAAGAAGAAACACCTAATCCTGACTGCAATCGGTAGCCATTCTGTAACTACAGCATTGGGAGAAAGGCAATACTGTGTAGAAAAAGTAGAACAGAAAGAGAAACTGAGTCATTGAAGAAATCACAGAGCCACTGTCTTAACTAACAGTGTATGTTTTAAGGTGCTTTCTCACATGAGGCAATTAATATTCTTTTTATTTAAGCCAAAATCAGCTGAATTTGGAAACTAATTAGCTTTTAGAAAACTAATAAGTGCCAAGTTCTAAATAATTTCAGGAAATTATAAAATCTATTTTTACCTATTCCTGGCTTTTATAGAAAAGTGCTATATATTACTTTCCTGTATTTTCTTAATTGCCTACAATGATTGTATATTAAATATGTTATTGGGAAGGCAGTATTTAAAACGTACCAAACAATCGGTCCTCTTTTTTATCATGAATATAAAAGTCAAATTGTGCTGTTAATACAGTAATACTTTCATGGGTCCATGATCTACTCAGATTACTATAGTCTGATTTCTCTCTGGTGTCATATGTCTCTTGTTTTTGCAATACTTTACTCCTGTTTAAGAGAAAACCATTATTTCACTGGCTCCCTATACCCTATACACTTCCGCTGCACTCTGAATTCCCAGTTATCCATATTCAGATGGTTGAAGTTGTTAGATGTGCTAGATATGTTCTGAAGCATATAAAATTATTCTGGGGACAGTGAATTTCTCTTTGAACTTAGTTTAAACTAAAAATACCACCTAGATAATTAGTTTTGTACTTCTTATAAAAAGTATCTCATCTCCTCTTTCCTTTCTTCTTTCCTTCCTTATTTTGACATTTACTTTGCCTAGGAATAATTTGATCTTTTACCTATATATAGAAGACCTCCATAAAGCAGAAGATATAAAACAGAGACCTGTGGACCAAATATATTCCACAGGCATATTGTGCACAGTAGTGTTAGAGTATTTTTAAAACATCTGAATTAGTTACCAACTAATTTGCATAAAGATATGTATTTTAAGATCCTGCTGAAAAACTGAAAAACTTGGCAACAATCAGCATGAATACTTACATGGCCACAATCAAGTGGAATAGAATACTAGCTGTCGTCTGCCCTACTAAGATGAGCACAAACTTTCTAGAAGTCCAGTCTCCATATATTTCCCTAACTGGCCTAATTCTTCACAGTCAAAAGTCCTTATAGGTATTTGATTACGCTACCCCTGACACAACAGCTAATAACAGCCGTAAGTACACAAAAGAAACTGTTAGCTATGAAAATAAAGCAGTTCACAAGGTATTCAGGGAAACAGGCTTCTTAAACTTTCTCTTCTTGAATCTTCTAATTTACCTAGAAGCCTATTTCTAAAACAAATGATCCAGCAATAACTTTTTATCATAATAAAGAAAAAAGTGTTTCTTAATATAATGTTACTTGAAACAGAATGAACCATGAGAGACTATGGACTCTGGGAAACAAAGTGAGGGCTTCAGAGGCGGGGGGAATGGGATAGGCTGGTGATGGGTATTGAGGGTACGTATTGCATGGTGCACTGGGTGTTATACGCAAGTAATGAATCATGGAACTTTACATCAAAAACTAGGGATGTACTGTATGGTGACTAACATAATATAATAATAAAACAAAGATAGTAAAAAAAATTTTTTAAAAAAAGAATGGTTTAAATTCTTCATCTGAGTTTCAACCAATCAACCAAGAATAGGAGAATCCTAAATATTCAGTCGACTTTCAAATCTGATACTGATTAAAGAGTGGGATAAACAAAATAACATGCACTATATGTGTACACACCATATATATACAAAATTATATGCTTTACCATATAAATTAAGATGCCAAATTCTCTTTTGAAACTAAGCTCTCCCTATACTATTTAATGGAGTTAAATAAACAACAGGAATTAGGTCAACTCACAAATTAGTCAAGGAATAATGCTTTCTAAATTATATAATATAGACACTTCCTAACATTAAGCACAAGTTATTGAAAGGATTCCAGAAATGATCTTGCAATCAAACTCTATAGATGAAACAATAATAATACTGGTTTTGTATCTCTGTCAAATCCCTAGGCTTTATCTATCTCAAAAATTTCAAATCTATCACCTTTTCTCCAACTCAACTGTTGTATCCTTCATCTCCAACCTTGTGTGCAGAAATAGCTTGTAACAACAGGCTTCTACATTCACTGCAGTCAAATTCATGTTTTTCAAATGAAAATTTAATCATGTTATGCCTCTGCTTTAGACCTTTTCAAGGCTTCCCAATAGCCTTTAGGATAAAGCCTAAAATCCTGAACAAGATCACATCATCTCTTTCCTGCATTCTTCTCCATCTTTATTCCTCCTTCTTCTCAATACTCAGCTAACACTGTAATCCTTTCAGTTCTTTTGCTTTTGCAGACAGTATTTCTGCTACCTGCAATGCTCTCGACTCATGTGGATTCTTCGCTTCTCAGCCAAAAAGTTATTTCTCTTGTCCTTGCCTGACTTGACCATCAACACTTGCCCCCATTCCAGGCAGTTCGGTTTACCTATGATGTACTCTCATATCACCCTATAAATTCTCTCTTAACGTTCATGTAGTTGTAGTTATTTGTTTTGTTTCAGTCTTTTCCAAATCCTTGGTTTTGTGAGCACACAGATCTTGTTTTATTTACTGTCTCACAATATAACTTAACACCCGGCATACAAAAATAGCATTTAATAAATATTTGTTGAATAATTAATCTCTTGAAATTGAAGTTAATTAACAACTATTGTTGAAAAGGCAGAACAGTACAGCAGACAGTACACTTACCTGGAAGTACTAAAGATCTGTCCCAGATCTACTACTTATTATGTGATTTAAGTCTCAAACACTCAGATTCTTTACCTTAACAACAACCTGCTCTGTCTTCCTTATATAGGTGTTGGGAGGGAAAAAAAAGCAATAGTCTATTTTCTCAACTCTAAAATGTGTATTTTTTCACTTTAACTTTTTTCAGATCAAGAGGAGCCTTAGAGTAGCTATCAGAAGAACGCTGCCGGTCATTACACATGTTCTAATATCTTGTCACTGTCTATGCAGGTGTGAACTTAGACATGACCAAGAATATACCTTTTATCTGTCCCTCAGTTATCTGCACTGACAGAACCATATACAGTTCAGTTTTAACCTAATGTTAAATTCTTCTAGATGACTTTCAAGAGAAGTTACTTAACGTCTAGTAAGAGGTAATATAATTAGTAAAAAAAAAAAAAAAAAAGCTACAAGTTTAAACATGAAATGGAAACCAAAGCAAGGTAATTGCTAGATGTGCCTCAAAAATATGCTATCAATCCTAGAGGTATTAGGGGCCGAGAGTTGCATGTGGCCACATTGCCTGTGGCTAAAAGTAATTAAGAATAATCCCTAGATAGAATGCTCTTCCGTACCCCAAGAAAAGTACTTCATTTTTCCAAAAACAGAGGGAAAAGTTATTAAAATATTAAAAGTTATTAAATCAAAGGTTGTGCCTTACAATTGTTGATTTCTTTGAATTAAGCAAATATAGTAATATGGCATGAACATGTTCTGCAAATTAAGTGCCACACAAATGGGTAGTTTTAAAGGTACCCATTGTGTGCTATGTACAAAAGATAATGCTTTACATAAATCTTCTCCCAAAAATCACTTATAAAGTCAGTGCTTAAAAATAAGATGAAACAAGATTCTAATGTTACTAACTTTTTAGAAGAACTGAAACTTTCCCCTTTAGTAGACTGACTTGACAAAACTGACTCCACTTCTTTGGTCCTGTTCTCACTTTCAGCACTTCCCACACAATTCATAACACTGTTATATGTCCAATTCTTTCAAATATTCAAATATTCTCGTTGGAATTCTACTCTAATATCTAATCATTACTACTGTCCAAGAACTCTTCTTTATGTATATCTCCATTCTTTCAATTGTCTGTTATATTTAATGTGATATTTTGTGTCTTTGTAGATATTGTTTAAAGACAAATCAATATCCTCTTCAATCTGACCTTTAAGAGCAAAACAGGACACGGGCTTTCACTTATTTTTATACAAGCAGTGCTGGTTTTCTAGGACTTGCTCACCTGGTGACCAAAACTATGTACTGACAGTATGACAGGTTGGTGGCAGTGGGAACTACTGACAATGGGACAAACAATAGCTGACTCAAACAGAATCAAACCTTTGACAATTAGTACCAAGAACAATTCTTTGCTGTCTTGAGCAAAGAAAGTATAGTATCTTTATGCCCTTCTTATAAATGACCACTGGAAAATTATATATCTCTTCAGACTTCTATTACTGATTCAGTTTGTTAATCCCTATGTGAAGGACTTACTATACATTAGGTCATAAACAAATTCTGGAAGATGACCTAAAAAGACTGCTTAGGAAAAGCCACAAGACTTTCCTGCAAAATGGAAGGCAGAATAGAACGTAGAAGTATGGCAAATAAGGACAGCCAATTTGTTTAAACTTTTCTACCAACCAGCAGTTCATTACGCTGTAAACAGCGCATATAGAACAGTTTATAAAGAATTTTGCATGGGGGCACCTGGTTGGCACAGCGGTTAAGCGTCTGCCTTCAGCTCAGGGCATGATCCCGGCGTTATGGAATCGAGCCCCACATCAGGCTCCTCCCCTATGAGCCTGCTTCTTCCTCTCCCACTCCCCCTGCTTGTGTTCCCTCTCTCGCTGGCTGTCTCTCTCTCTCTGTCAAATAAATAAATAAAATCTTAAAAAAAAAAATTTGCATGAAATAGAGGCTTAAAAGACCTATAAATTATATGATCATTATAAACTTTATTCAGAGTGCAACTATCAATATGCCTTGATAAAGACTTTAGATAAATTATGACTTGTCATTAAAAACATAAAGTACTATCATCATAAATATATATATTAATTAAACATGAAGGACATGGGAAAAGGGTGGGAGAGGAGTAACTGAATTTCCAGCTCTATGCTGTGTACTTCCAAACAAACCATCTCATTTAACTGCTAAATTATCCTGTGATGTTAACATTACTACATACAGCTGAGAAAATAGTGAATTCTAGTATAAAGTCAGCTTACAATCCTATGTGCCTGACTATACCAGGTTGTGAAATGTGGTAATGGCAAACAGCCAAATTCAGAAAAAAATTCTATTCCCCTGTGATAGAGTCTAAGTTTCCAAAGTTGGCTACAACAATATATCCCATCCCATTTTCTCTTTTATAGTGTGATTTCCCCCACCAAGAAATAAAACCTATGGCGCCCTCGCCTTGATCTGGGCTGGTCTTGTGGCCTGTTTTGACCAACAGAATGGGCAGAAGTGATTCTGGGTAACTCCAGAATTTCAGCCTTCTAAGAGCTACATCTTCTGCCGTTACCTTTTAGAACATTCCTTCTTGGAATCCAGCTATCTTACTGTGAGGGAGTCCAATTAACATCACAGAGAGGCACCCTTAAGGAGAACTAAGGACCAGAGGAGCCAGCAAACAGCATCCACTGCCAGTCATGCGGAGGGGGCCATCTGAGAATACCCTGCCTTCCTAGCACCCCAACAAAGACCATACAAGGCAGAAGATTCACCCAGTCAACCCTTAAAATGATGAGAAATAATAAATTACTGGTGTTTAAGCCACTAAACCTCAGGGTGGTTTGTTATGCAGCAATTGGTGAAATACTATACGCCTTAGAACGATACCAGTGTCAGCACCTAAATGGCCAATGAAAACCAAAAATATTTGGTTTCTGTGACTAAGGAAATAGAATTGTGAAAAACCATGGTAAAGCCTAAGTTTTAAGAATTACTAAGGGTTACACTTCGTTTAAATAAAAAAAACAATGTGGTTCGATGCTTAAAATCACAATGTGTCATAAAATCACAATGACTATTTAGGGATAAAGTTAACATTGACTGAATCACTAAGTCTTAAAATAAGGAAATAAGATGGAATCACTTTAAGTTCAAGAAAAGAAAGGCAAATAAGCAACAGAGAAGAGTTTGGTTATATCAAAATAGATAATCCAGATCAGATTTATTAGCCTATGTATTATAGATTACCATCATATGAAGAACAGCGTACAATAAAATATACACTACTGAATTATGCTAAACATAATATTTTATCTTATTCAGAAACTTCTTCAAAGAAGTAAGGTACTAACACACTGAAGAAGCCACAAAATATCAAATATTCATAAATATTTCCAGTTGATAGAGGTCTGGACCACCTTACATTAAATTTCTATTATTGTTACACCATGAAATTTGCTGAATACACACAAATTTCAAAAAATACTTTTTGATATTTCTTAAGGATATCAGATACTAATTTATTACAAAAAATAAGAATGCAGTTGATTTATGAAAAATAAACATTATCTCCAGTGGTGTCATTGTCAAAGAGATTATTAGGACAGACAACTCCTTTGATCCAATATAACAATGAGTCTCTTATGATTTAAGCAGCAGAGACAAAATAATCTGGCATAACTCCTACTTTGGTGCTATAATAAAAGGTAGAAAAAATAGAATTTCACATAAATACTTGATATAATCTTATCATCCTTAGAAAATAAAGAATTCTAAGATATCATGTAAAGAATTTAAGGTATCATTAAAAGAATTTAAAATTTCATGTGTTATCGGACTAACTACATGTCATTTAATCCAGTAAAAATGTCTCTGAAAAACTAGAAGAAATTCAATGATTTACTCGATTTTAAAACTCAGTTTGATTTTGAGGCAGACACTATGAAGGATACTCTATCCAAAAAGAAAAATGTCTTTTGCTAAAATAAACTCCCAAGGCAATTTTACCATAAGGGTAAGGTCTAATGATTTATAACGCTATATATCGTTTCAGTTGCTACTAGAGAATATACATTTAAAACAGATTCTTCATTTTCTTAGATTGACCCCATATATTCAGCTAACACTAAGGTTGCAACGATGCTGAAGCCCTTGCACATTCACACAAAGTTACTCTTTGGCTGCAAAGGATCCTTTTAAAAGAAAGCGAATATAATGGGGGAGAAAGGAACTGGGGAGGAAGAAAAAGCCGCTTTTGTGCCATATGAATTATTTATTCAGTCAAGCAATGAACTCACTATTTCTAACTCTAACAATCTATCAGGGAACTGTAAAGAGTGAACTCAAAGACTAATAAGGTTTAAAAACTAGCACTATTTAGCAAACTTGATTTTTTCTACTTAAAAACATTTTGAACTCTATAAATTATCTTTTTACAGAATAATTTGATTTCTAATTTATAAGTTTTATAAATCAGATGAGAAGTGTCAATTTTTAAAACAGACAAATCATCAGCTAATAACTTTCATCACAAGTTTTTAAGAATTAATAAACTATATTTTTGTTATTCTTAATTTAAGAAGCTAATGACAAAAATTCTCATCTATCAACATTTTTATTATTACAACTATTTGTGTGTGCTTAATAATTAAGTATCTGAAACTGGTTCAGAAAGGAAACCTTTCTCCGCTGGTGATAATGTTATTGACATCTGTTTTATAGAAATCCCTGGAAGGTAGTCTGGTTGTTGATAAGGATAGCCAAGCTAGAGTCAGATTTCCCTCACAACCATTAATGATGTTTGGTTGCCTAAATTATTAATAGAGATTAAGTCTCTTACTAAAGGCAGAGATAAAGTACTTGCTTCCTGAAAAGAGAAATAATCAGGTTTAATCTATACCTTTTCCTATGTATTCAAGATGACGCAGAATTTTTGCCCCCTTTCTCATCACAAAACAATTTACTCTAGAAATATGAAAATATTTTGCCTTTTGTGTGAATGTCTGACTCTTTAACAATCTCCCTCTCTTTTTTTGGCTTGGATTAAGTCATTTTGTAACCTATAACCCACATAGAACACAACTTCTTTTGAAAAGTTACATGCAAATCTCCTTATACTTCCATTCTCTATTTAAAATTGTTTGAAAATCCCTAAGTCTCAACAGAAGTGTCTATAATTTGACTGGACTGCATCCTTCAGATAAAATACCCAAACAGTAAGGAGGGCACGTATTGCATGGTACACTGGGTGTTATACGCAAGTAATGAATCATGGAACTTTACATCAAAAACTAGGGATGTACTGTATGGTGACTAACATAATACAATAAAAAATATTATTAATAAAAAAAAATACCCGAATAGTAAACCAAATGTCTTGTCCATTTGGCCTACCTTCCTCCCTGGACCAGGGACATCTGATTCACCCTGCTTCTGCTTTCCTTCTAGACAAATCACCTGGTCAGATGTCAGCACTGATCCCTGTTTAAACTAATTTTTTTTTTTCATAGAATGAGAATCAGAGCTGGGAGAGTACTTAGGATTCATGTAGGTTTATGGTGAGGAAACTGAGGTCTACACAAGTGATGTTATTAATCCAGATACCTACAATTAGTATGTGGCATAGCAGAGAGTAGAAACCATGTTTCCAGACACCATCTGGTGCTCTCTGCTACATGTCTTCACCAACCTCCCAAAAGGATCCTGGAATTCATATTGAAGAGTATCAACTGATAAAGCCTTTTGGAAAGCACTTCAGCAATATGTACCGTGAGGCTTAAAAGGGTTTGCCCAATAATTCCACTCCTGGGACTCTATCTTGGGATAAATTGTCAGATAAGCTTTATATACAAATACTCATGTCAGGTATTTATAATAAGAACATTTAAGAAAATATATGTCCAATAATAAGAGGAGATGGTATATCCACTAAAAGAACTATAATAGATCAATTTGAAATGTTTATTAAAATTTTATAGTATTGTTAGAATAGGCACTTCCCCATGGTAAGTGGTGCTGTGTGTTTGGGGAGGGGGACACCTTACAAAACTTATGAATGTATGCAAAACAAACATTCTCAATCAAATCCTTATGGGGCGCCAGGTGGCTCAGTCCGTTAAGCAGCTACCTTCAGCTCAGGTCATGATCCCAGGGTCCTGGGACTGTGCCCTGAGTCCAGCTCCCTGCTCAGCAGGGAGTCTTGTCCCTCTGCCCCCTCCCCCCACTCGTGCTCTGTCTTTCGCTCTCTCTCAAATAAATAAAATCTTAAAAAAAAATCCTTAGCTCTTCATTGAATGACATTCATTCTATTACATTAAGATGGACAGAAATAAGAAAGGAATCTTATTTTAAATAAGAAGAGGATATAAAGGGAGAGAAAATGATCGTTCTTTATAAAATACATTTGCTTTATTTTAATTGGCAGTGCACAGTTCATTTTCTTTCTCTAGTGCTTTAATAGGGAACAAAAACCTACACTGATAATCACTTTAAACTGGAAAGAAAATGAATTTCCTAAACCCCAAATAAAACTTGAAGATTCTCCTTATCTAAAGCTGAACTGCATTTTACTTAGAAAAATTAGAATAAATATCTTCCAAGTGATTTGAGAAATGTTTTTAAAGTTATTAAAGCACTATTAGCTATTAAAGCAATAAATACCAAATCTTCTAATGATCCTCAATAGAGGCCTTTCAAAAATCTCACCCTAAAAAACCTGTAAATCTTGTGTAATCTTAACCCCAAGTTTAGGGGCTGAACTAGCAGAGGCACAGTCTGAGGATAGAAAAATATTTTGTGTAGCTATCACTAACCAGGCAGTGCTGAAAAAAAGTGCAAAGGATATTCATATTTAAGACTCAAAGTTCTGATAACACATTTATTTACTCTGTAACCTATAGTGAAAGAAGACCTGATAATTGACATTATTGAACATGCATGATATGTGGCAGAAATAGTACACAAATGGGACTTATGTGAAAGTTGACAAGATTCATAAAGCGTATAAAAGCTTCTTTTTATAACCAGATAAAAAGACAGTGAAAAATGTTTATCTTTTTCCTAAGACGATTTTTTTCTTTTAGTTACTATTTCATTACTTTCTTCAATAAGTGGTTTGTTCTTGACTTATCAAGACATACTAGATTAAAAACATTCAAATGTCTTATCTACCTCAAAAAGAGAAAAGAAAACGGATATACAAAAGTTCCATTTATATATTTATTTTTGTCAAAAGAAACAGTATTACTCTCAAACCTATTTAAGATAAATTGTTAAGGACAACTGGTAAAATTCAAATTTTAAGTAATAAATTCCCATCATTTTATCTCTATTTCGGTCTTAGGTTTCCATATACCAACAACTCTTATACTCTCTTGCTATTAAATCTCCCTAACTAGGATTCTGAAAAACTGTCTAGTTTCTAAAAATAACCCTGAAGTAGCTTAAACACCCAAGTTGCCATGAAATTTCCAATAATTCCCATTAGTAGGAAGGTCAGAGTCTCTCACACAAGTCACCGAACAGTTTTTCTTCTGAAACAAAGTGGATGAGGTACAGTGAAGAAACTATAAAGTATAGTTCTTCTGTCACAGGGTCCCCTACAGCCTCCTTACATTTTAACAATGACTGTTCGCACTTTTAACCAACTAAACCCAGTGAGGAAATTGTAGCTTCCACCTCAAACTAGCTCTGTGATCTACACCAAATCACGTAACTGTCTGAGCTGCTCAGTTTCTTTCTACAAAATGACTAGACCAAATGGATTTCTTTAAGTCCCTTTCCAATTTAAAAATCTTTATTTCATTTCTCTGTCTTTTTCAAACCCTTTTCAAAAGTGATAAGGCACTTAGAGTGAAAGAAAACATTCTCACCTTTCTCTGACAGTCTGCATTTCCCAGCATTTCAAAACCCTCCTTAAGTTCTAGAGAAGCTGATTTCCCTGATTACATGACGATTGGTGTGAATGAATGAGGTCTCTGCTAACAGCCTCCTTTTGGTCACTTCCTCTTAGACTACTAGTTCCTACGGTCTTCTGCTTAGTCAAGATGAGTGCCATAACCCATAACAGGGTTTCTCTCTCATAAAAGGTTAGTTTAAATTTTGTTTTGTTTTGCCTTTATACATTTTTGGGTAACATCAAGGCTTCTGGAAAGTCATTTTGTACAGCTGGACAACTTAAAGCACACCAGGTCCATATCTACAGTTATTAGCTAAAGAATGTGACAAACTTAGAGAAAAAAAATAATTTTACGTTATCACTCTACTTTGCTATAACTGAAATAATTCTGAAAGGTGAAATTAATGTTTCTAATTAAAAGACCTTTAAATGCAACTT
The DNA here is from genome assembly GCF_002007445.2 of Ailuropoda melanoleuca. NCBI lineage: Eukaryota > Metazoa > Chordata > Mammalia > Carnivora > Ursidae > Ailuropoda > Ailuropoda melanoleuca. Next base: position 27,633,916 of record NC_048232.1, on the reverse strand, counting down.
ATATAAAACAACCCCTAAAATTGTTTTCATTTATCACAATGTATGCTTTAATCTTTAGCTAAATGAATTTATAGATAAATGGAGTGACTTCAGAGCTCTGTAAATGAAAAGACCAGTCAAGAAAAATGACTAAATGGCTTAGTGAAATGCCTATGGATTTGTATAGTTAGCATGTTAGTGGTTAATCTGGGCTCAACCACCTTCACAACTCACTTCCCCCTCCCTCAAATTATTAAAATCAAAACAAGTTCTGGTAGAAAACATCTTCTCCTAGTCAAATCTAGACAAATCTTTAAATACCTTGATTTTCTATGTTCTAAAATAGCAAAATTATTGGAAATCACCTCCATGTAATTTAATTACATTTCATTAATTTAAGTTTCAACATTTCTTTATTAAATCTGTAAAAAGGCTATAAGCTTTAATCACTAAACACTCATTCAGCAAAACAACCCAGAAAATTAGCTAAGTTCTCAACCATTTCACAACCCCAGCTCAGTGTATTCAAAATAACCCTGAACAAGTTGAAATCTCCAATTTAGCAAGAAATTTCCTACAATCCTCATCTAAAAGGAGGTAAGGGTCTTTTCACCCAAGGCACTGAATAGAGCTTTTCTTCTGAAACAAAGTGCCTGATTGCTGCAAACAAACTGTAAAGGTAACTAGTTCTTTTGTTATATGGTCTCCTACAACCTTCTTATATTTAAACGATTAATGACTGTTCACAGCTTCTAATCAATTATAACCAGTGCGATGTAATAGTGTCTGCTACGAAAATTCATGTGAGCCTAAGCATTTTCCTAATTTTCAAACAGATTATCAGAACCTAAATGAGAAAGTTTAGAAGAATAAGATTCAAGAATTTTCAGTTTCATTACTATAAAATACTAATTTAATACTAAATATTTACTTAAATATACTTATATTTAAGTGTTTTATACTTTAGAGTTGATAAATTGGCATTTGTAAAATTTTTACAGAGAAACATAAAAATAGTATTTTAGTATATACTATACACATGAACACATGAAAAACCTCGTATGGTATTAATTCCTGTGAGACAATCTAATCTAGTTTATTGATAATGGAAAAGTGAGATACTTCCAAATATAGTGCCTTGATTTAATTTGTCAGTTAGTGTGCCTATAACGAACACTTGAATCAAATGAGAACCACAAGTTCCAACCAGTAACCCACCTAGTCTGCTTTTATTAATGTATGGAATCAACAAGGCCCAGGGAGGCTGCAAGGAAAAGTATGAAGAAGACAGCAGGACCACCTACACTTGCACTTTCTCCTCAGAAAGGACTGTCATCCCATCTTCCAACAAATCTCTATAACAGAAAAAGATAAACGTGGGGATTATGCCAAGTTGACCCCAAGCTTTGTTCTCCTCTTCAAGGCACGTTCAGTAAAAAGCTCTAAACACACATCTAATTTGACAAGCATTTAGGTTTACAAAGAAGAAGGTGAAAGTGAAATCATACTTGGAGCATTCATGGTTCTGTGTCAAAGGTCATTTAGCAGTATTTCAGTGACTTCTTACTAAAATCTAAAGTGGGCAGGGCATAGAGAACCACAAAATCACAGTATAGCTGCTCTAGAAGGCATCTTGGAAATCATCTCTTCCAACCTTTTCATTATAAGACATATTTCATAACATTGATTAACACTGAATTTCCTAAGAGTTATTCAGAGGATGATACTTACTTGTGGGAAAGACACACACACACACACACACACACACACACACACAAAAGGATAAGTGGGCATAACTATACAACTGCAAAATGAAAAACTATAACTCAAAGTCTATGCTTTAACTGATATAAATGATTAAATTTTAGGTTTAATATGCTCTTATAATAAATTACTGGATTTTTATATTTTTCTGAAGGAAAATATTCAGGACAGAAATTACAATGCTCTCAAAATATATGAAAAGAAATCAGAACCTTTTAAAGCAAACAAAATATGAGACTGAATGATCTTTTTAAAATGAACCAGAATTGACTGCTTAGGTTATTGAAACATTCTGAAAATGTTCAACTTAAAATGTTAACTATAATTTAGTGCTGAAATAAATTTTACTTTTCTCTGCCAAAAGGGTAATGTAGAAAGAAAGCCCTCAAGAGCTTCTTGAAACAAAAGCATTCAAAAAGAGACTTGGGGAAGGACGAGGGGGAGGGTAAAGGGTCAGCAAGGGAACTGGGAAGGAATGACAATGCACTGGGCAGTCGCTGAAGATTTAGAAAAGCAAGTGCATTTTATTTTCACCATCCTTGAGACGTGTATTCAACAGCCACCAAACAAAAAGAGGTGAGCCATGCTGCTTAGAACTCAAACAAAATTTTGCTCTACCCCTACATTAAGGAAAGTGTGGAGGTTTTTTTGCAGGGGAGAAATGTAACATTTAGAATTTAGAATTCAATCTTAAGTATGGCTGCAATACCAGGCAAAATTTTAAACATCCATATTTACATTTTGAGTACTTTTAAAGTTTTCCACCAAGATTATCCAAATGACATTCATCCATTCCATTATCTTTTTCTCATCTACACATCTCCATATAATAACTCTTCATTTGTTGAAGACTGTACCATAATCTTCCACTCTATCCAAACTTCTATCATATTCTTAGAATCTTTCAATGTCTACATATATACCCATAGAGTTTCCATAATAAACATCTACTCCATTCTGTTCCTAAGACCTGACCATTTGTCATCACCCAGAACTCCTCCTCAACAAACTATAATTTCCAACATGTTGCTCTCTGACCATACTTCTCTTCTGTATCTCTCACGCCTCCATTTCTACTGCACCCCAAAGAGATCTCATGTTCTAGAATCCCTCAGTTTTTTTTACCAGCTCCCTCTCCTAGGCTCACACCCTTCCCCACTAACTCTGCCACTAAAAAGCATAAATTACTTAACCTCTCCTTACCCGGTTTCCACATCTGTAAAATGGAAATAATAATGTACTTCATCTTCATTCATTTATTCAACAGGTATTTGAGCTCATTCTGTAAATCAGGCACTGAGAATACAGACAGACAACAAAATAAACTCCCTTCCTTCATGGAATTTACATTCTAGGACTGAGGTTTTTACCAGGCTGGTTGTCAAGATAAAGTGGGTTAATATTTATAAAGAATAATGCAGGGCACATAATAATGCAACATTTGTCGCAGCTCATCATCTAAACTGCTCTAACTTCAATACCTTAATTTCCCTAGCCTCCTAACTTGTTACTGTACCACTCTGGTAAAATCTCAATCCTTGACTAAAGTTACATCTCCCATCACTTACTTGGCTACAGAGGGCATCTAAGTGAATCACAACTGTATCGATTTGTTCCATTAAAAATGGGGAGCTTCTAGTCTCAACTGGATCCACAGGTTGGCTCACTGATTATTTTGTTTGTTTCTGGTTAGCATCTTTCTCCTTTATGGGGCTCCTTTCTCTCTGCTGGACTCTGAAACACCAATGCTCCCCAAGATCCTGTCTTCTGCCTTCTTTTATTTTCTTCTCAGCACATATACCCTCCATCTATGGCTCTATGGACCCAGCCTAGGGTCCCCAGTCACATCCCACAGCATCAGATTCAAAAGGTCAATTGCCTTGTTAGACCTCCCACACTGGTTATCTCACTACCATCTCAAACTAAAAATATCCAAAACTGATTTCTTTAGCTTCTAAATTGACCCTTACTCATGTATGCTCTCTTTGTTTGGTGTCATCACCAACCATGCAGTCGCCCCAGCTAGAAACTCTGGATTTAAGCTTGTCTGCTTCTCCCCCGTTGGCCATTTCCAAGTATCAAGTCCTAATGAATTTATGATTTACTAACAACAAAAGTAAAGAGTCTGAAATCTATTCCCTCTTCTCCATTTCTGTTAACACAGCCCTAGTTTAAGCCCCCATCAGATCTTGTCAAGCTGACTACTTCATAAATGCCTTCCCTGCCTTCAATCTTTTCCCCTTAAAATTTATCATTCACAACAGCTACCAGTGTATTCTATTCAAAATCAAACCAGGTCCCTGCTTAAAAGTCTTCAATGGCTTCCCAAAGCCTAGAAAGAGAGACAAGTTCACGCTCCTAAACATGGCATTAAAAACCCTCCATGATTTGGTTCCATACCCCTCCATCATTCTCTGTCCCTTATTTATACTCCTACAACACACACATGCTTGCACTGCCAGAACACATCATGCTGTTTCCTACCAATGTGCCTTCACTCCTGTTCTCCCTGTTCTCTAATCCCATTCCCGTTTCCCTCACTTTTTCTTTTTCCCTCAATTTTCTCTTTCTCTGATCCTTTAATAAATTCAGTTCAGACATTAACTTTTCCAGCAATGCTTTCTTTGGCCCTTCTTTCCATTTCTCTATATTAAAGTGGCTGCACTGTACTACAAATGTGATTCCATCCATCATTTGCAAGCTCTGTAAGTGCAGAACCCCAGTTTTACCCACCATTACATCCCTAGCAATTAGCATAGTGACTACAACACAGCAGGCAATTATTAAATGTTTGTTACATTATATAACCTTATCTCATACCAAGAATAAATATCAAGTACCAAACTGTAAAATTACATAAAACTGAAACTGAAAAGCTAGGTGATTTATTTATCTTTTCTGAATGTTAAGTGCTACGTTATCAGTGGGTCTTCAAGATTAGCTGCAGCTCCATTCAACAAAACCTAGACTTTTAAATTGCTGTAGTTTATCCTCCAAAAGGTTTCAAGTCTGTACTAAAAGAATTAGTTAATAATTTATAAAATGTATTCCTCAGTGTTTTGACATCTAAAAGAAAGATATCTTGTGCCAAAAGCAGGATGTACTTGGTAGAGGAGGGGAGTAACAACATAGAGACTTGAAGCCACAGATTAAATAATGTAATCATCCTAGAGAACTCATTTGACCCAATTTTTAAAGGAAAAAAATTAATACAAATTCCTATAGTCCTTACATTAACACACACAAATAAATTATGGAGTAACACAGCAGTTTTGCATTAATATAAAAGATATAATCAGGAAATATTTATCACTTTCTGAGAAACAATTTATGAAGGTTATCGCCCAAATTCTTGAAGGCTGTTTCATGTAGTATCACATATAATATACTCTCCCCTGCTGTGTGGAGATGGATTAACCTAAAACAATCGAAAACACCATATATTATATGACTTAGTCTTTCTAATAGGGATGTGGGCAAAGCAAATACAAATGTGGATGGGACGCTGTCATAATCACCCAGAATTCTTTGCTTGCATCTCAAATTACCTAATGGTCAGAGCTATAAATTGCTGTACATTCATATGTGTTCTTAAAAATAAATGCCTTTATTCAACTGCAAGAGCTTTCCTTCTTATTTAAATGTAAATTACTGCTTAAAATATGCTACATATACGCTTGATCTTACAAAATAAAAACAGGCCACTAAAGTAAATTAAGTAGGAAATACTGTCTCTTTGAAGAATCTCTGAAAGTATATTTAGGCCACATATACAGTTTCAACTCTAAAGGAGAAATCAGTAACAGTCATGTGCTTTGACTGATAAAACCATGTGTTGCTGAAAGTCATCTGAAGTGGCTGACAAAAGCCACATATAAAAAAATTGAACTTTTTAGAAACAACATATTATGAGCATATAGCTATAGGATGAGTTCTCTCAAGAGCCTCTAAAGTAAAATCTCCAAGTGGGAATAGGGTTAGGGGTTGACCCATGGAAAGACTTTCCTGTAGTTATAAAACCCGTGAATTTATATAGAAATTTCTGTAAGCTAACATCATATTCTCAATGGTAAAGAACCACTGGTAAAGAACCATTGCTCTAAAGGATTTGTCTGATTCTTTTCTCTTTACCCCTGGTGTGTCACTTTCTAATATTACTACTATGTCACAAATCACGATTGCCTAATTTTCTCTATTCACAGTCTAACTCTATTTTATTATAAGAATTTCCCAAAAGTACTATGTCAACATCCCTGAAAATTGCTTTCCTAAATGTATACATACTTCTGTTAAACTTTCTGATTTTAAATTATGACTCTATGAATTTACCTTCGAAATAAGAAAGAGAGGTCACTATCACCATTTAAGCATATGGTCATATCTGCAACTAGACTAACAGGTCCTTTTACCAATATACTTCTCTCGTCCCGTTCATCTATGGACATAAATTTCATTTTAGAGCAGTGTCTAAAAATATCAATTGCTGATCTATTTTACATTCTTGGATAAAAGAAAGGGAATTGGATAATCTATTCATCATTGTATGACAATATGCTAACAACCTTTAAAAACAGTACCCTATTTATTAAAGAATATTGAAAAAGATGTCATAATCCCCTTAGAGACCTACTTCCTATGGTTTTCTAGAGCTTAGAGGTTAAAAGCACTATATGGAGACAGGATGCGTATATTTGAATATAGGCTCCACCTACTAGCTATGTGACCTGAGACAACAACCTCTCTGTGCCTTAGTTTCCTTACCATTACAAGAATAACAATATCTTCCTCATAGGATTTTATTGCAGATGAAATGAGTTAGTATTTTTGAACTGCTTAGAATAGTACCTAACATATAAACACTATAAAGTCTAATGAATAAACAAAATGGTAATATTCTGAAAGTGTTATGCCTACAAATGCAATTATAAGAATAAAAGACACGTAAGTTAGAAAAATATAAGGGGCACCTGGCTGGTTCAGTTGGTAAAGCATGCAATTCTTGATCTCAAGGTTATGAGTTTATGAGTTCAAGCCCCATGTTGGGTGTAGAGCTTATTTTAAAAAAAAATTACAAAATACTTGAAGGGGCGCCTGGGTGGTTCAGTCGGTTAAGCATCCGACTCTTGGGACTCTTGGTTTCAGCTCAGGTCACGAGCTTGCAGTCTTGAGACTGAGCCCCCCGTCTTGAAATCCAGCTCCCGTAGGGCTCCCGCACTGAGTGTGGAGTCTGCTTAAGATTCTCCTTCTCCTCTCCCTCTGCCCCCCCTAGCCCCACTCACACACACGCACTCCCTCTCTCTCTCTTTAAAAAGAGAGAGAGAGAGAGAGAAAAGAAAAAGAAAAATATAAGTTAAGGCAATAACCTTTCTCAACCGTCTCAAAATGTGGCCAATAAAGGGAATATATGAGGGGCATCTGGGTGGCTCAGCTGGTTAATAGGCAACTGATTTCAGCTCAGGTCAGAATTTCAGGGTCCTGGGATCTAGCCCAGCTTCTGCTTGTCCCTCTTCTTTTACCCACCGACACCCCACACCCTCACTCATGCACACTCTCTCTCTTAAATAAGTTTAAAAAATCTTTAAAAAAATGAGGAACTATATGAAGGTAGAAAACATGTAAATTTAGTACTTAGAAAAATGTAAAATAATTAAAAACTGTACCTTTGAGATAAATAAATACATTTGAAGTCTCTCACAACAAGGGATAGAAATTTTTATGCTCTATTAAATACAAAAATAGTATTAAAAAACTAAAAAAATCCAAAAAATTGACTACATTTGAGAATTCAGAGAGGCTAAATGTAGATATATAGGAAATACACAGCATTCTCCCCAAAATGATTCACTTTTTTTCTAGTTACTATTATCCATTAATTATTATCAGTAAATATCATTCTCATCAGTAATTATCAATACTAAGTATGAAATAAATAATTCTATAGAATAAGTTTAAGGTAAAAAGAATAGAATAATTATTTGAGTACTCACCATCCAGTTTATTTTATTACTTTCAGCTAGCCAGCATACAGTACATCATTAGTTTTTGATGTAGTGTTCAACGATTCCTTAGTTGTGTATAACACCCAGTAAAAAAATCGTAATTACTCTTACCTGTTGTATCTACTCTGTGTAGAAACAGAGTATCTTCCCAAACTCATGTTATTCACTCATCCCTAAATTTTATATTTATCATTTCCTTTACAGATGTACTATATTTGTATTCTTATTACTTCATTTTCCATGTTCTTGAATTTTATATAAATAGAAACATGTTGTTGTATATTCTTCTATGATTTATTTTTTCCCAACATTATATTCCTAAGATGGCCCAAGCTGCTGGGCATGGCTATAATTCATTCATTTTCAGACTTGTATAAACATTCCGTTGAATGAATACACCACTATTCATCTTGCTACTGATAGATATTTGAGTTGTTTTGTTATTATAAATAAGACTATATTAACAACTATATACATCATCAGATCATCTGTATAGAGGTTTCTTTAAGACATACTTAGGAATAGAAATACTGGATCATAGTGTATGTGCATCTTCAATTTTAATAATGCCATTTTTTTTTTCTGGTGGATGTACCAATTAACATTACCATCTGCACTGCCTAAGTGTTCCAGTTGCTCCATATTCACATGAACAGCAATACCATTTGGTCTTGAATTTTTGAGAATCTAGGAGGCATGAAATAACTTTTTCACTGTTTTTAATTTGCATTTCTCTGATTACATATGAGGTTGAATATCTTATAATGTGCTTACTGGTCAAATGAGTTTATTCTTTTATGAAGTGTACATTCAACTCCTTTACCCAGTTGTCTATTAAGTTGTTATCTCTATTACACTGTGTGGCAGATCTTTATATATGCTAAATACTAATCCTCAAAACTCTCTTTATGGTGTCTATTGGTGAAATTATTAATTTTCATGAAGTCATATTTGCCTATCTTTTGTATTTTTGTTTTATGTATTTTTATCTTATTCAAAGTCATGAAAATATTCTACTCTATTATCTCTAAAAAGTGTTAGCTTTACCTTAACTATACAATTTTTTTTAAAGATTTTTATTTATTTGACAGAGAGATAGCCAGCGAGAGAGGGAACACAGCAGGGGAGTGGGAGAGGAAGAAGCAGGCTCCCAGCGGAGGAGCCCGATGTGGGGCTCGATCCCATAACGCCGGGATCACGCCCTGAGCCGAAGGCAGACGCTTAACGACTGTGCTACCCAGGCGCCCCTACTTTAGCTATACAATTACCTTATAGATTTAGATCTATAATCCAGCCCACTAATTTCTCTAAATAATATGAGATAATGGCCCAACTCAATTTTTTCCATTTAATTAACTAACTACCTCAGTTATTGAAAGAGCCATCCTATTTCCACTGACTGGCAATACAAGTGCCATTAAAGATCAAGTTTCTTTAATGAGTATCTTGCTATTATCCCCTGGATGTTTTAAAGAACTTGTTCTAACCTGTGTGGATTTGGTATTTTTCTTTGCAAGAATATTTTTCCTTTATGTTTTAAGACTTTTCAATTTTCTATTCCTTTCTGAGCTAATATGAGCTACTTTTTTCTAGGAATTTGTTCATTTGATATAAACTTTCAATATGCTAGCATAAAGATGATTCTTCCTGAAACATCTGTAGTAACATCCCCTTTTTCATTCAAGTTATTGCTTTGTGACTTCTCTTTTCCCTTGATTAATCTTGCTGACAGTTTTCAATTTTGTTAGTCTTTTCAAATAATCTATTTTTACCTGCACTGTTTCCTCTCTGATTTACTTTTATTTTCTATTTCATTAATTTGTATTTACTTTTTACTTCAATTGGGGGACTATTTTTCTAGTCATTTCTAATTCTTAGGAATGCAATTTTTTGTTTTTCAGCATTTATTCCTTTAATGTAAGCATTAAAGTCTATAAATTTCCATAAAGTATTAGTTTATCACATTAGTTCTGATATATGGTATTTTATTATTGTTAAATTATATTTTCTAATATTCCTTACAAGTATTTCTTTTACCCATGAGTTATTTATAAACAATATATCTCAACTTCCAAACATACAGGAAAATTATGGTGCTTATAGCTAATGTCATTGTAAACAGAGAATGTAGTATAATGCCAATCCACTTAAATTGTGAAAACTGGCTGTATTTGACCAGAATGCTATCACTTTTTGTAAATAGGTCTTATATGATCTTAAAGAATTTTTTAAAGTAAATTTTTATTTTTTTATTTATTTTATTTTTTAAAAGATTTTATTTATTTATTTGACAGAGAGAGAGAGACAGCCAGCAAGAGAGGGAACACAAGCAGGCGGAGTGGGAGAGGAAGAAGCAGGCTCCCAGTGGAAGAGCCTGACGTGGGGCTCGATCCCAGAACTCCGGGATCATGCCCTGAGCCAAAGGCAGATGCTTAATGACTGAGCCACCCAGGTGCCCCTAAAGTAATTTTTAAAAAGTATTCTGAGATGCAGTGTTTCCTAAATGTCTATTACAGCAAGTTTGTAAATCCTGCTTATTAAGATCTTCTATATTTTTTAAAAATTTCTTTGCTTATTCCAATATTTACTAAGAAAGATTATTTGAAGTAATTCACAATGCTGATGAAATTGCCTATTCCTTCTGTGGTCCTATTTTTTGCTTAATATATTTTCAAAGTTTATTAATAATCAGGTACATACAAGTTTAGAATTATCATTGCTTTTATCATTTTTTTAGTGACTCTCACTCTCTAGAATAGTTTTTCCACAAAGCCAACTTCAGATGATATTAATATAGCCACACAACACCACCTTTCTTTAGTAAGTACTGTCAAGCGTATCTTTTTACACCCTATTTTCAAGTTTTCTATATCCTTTTTAAAGATATGTTTCTTATAAATGGTACATACCTAGATTTTGTTATTTTACCCAATCTAACAATCAGCTTCTGTTAACTGGAGCATTTTGTCAGTTTATATGCACTGTAATTACTAATATATTTGCATCTATTACTAATCTTACTTTGTGCTTTCCACTTGTCTTTTTTCTGTTTCTCTTCTTTTCCTTCCTTTTTTTCTTTTTTAGATTATTTCTTCTCACTCTATTTCCCTCCTCTACTAATTTGAAAGATAGCCATACTATTTCTAGATTTTTATTTCTTATCTCAGAAATTTTAACATGAATACTTAACTTACCAAAGTCTACAGTTAATCAATAATTTTACCTTCCTCCCAGGTTTTATACAGTGTTTGTCTATACCTACCCATATTTACCATTTCCTGTGTTCTTTATCTTTACATCTCAGACCTTCCATCTGTAACCACTTTCTTCATCTGTGAGAATATGGTGATCAGAAACTCAGAGAACATGATGACAGAAGTATGACCACTACTGTTACCTGACTGCCGATTCAACCAAATACAGTAAGGGCAGATGGAAATCCCCAAGCTCTATACAACCCAGGTGAACAAGAATAAGATGGACGTTAGTGTGGCCATGAGACCTTAAAATAGCTAATACCTTGCTTGCCTCCCCATATGCTTAATATATTAGACTCTCAATATAATAGACACTCAAAGTCTGTCTTACTGCCCTGAACTATTTTTGCAGTTGGTACAGTAAAAGGAGGAGGATGCCTCCCACTAAAACAAAACAAAAACAAAAACAAAAATTCGCTTGATGTGATGGAAACTGAAATTACATAGCATTTTATGACCATCAAGTTTGACTACTGTAACACATAATACATAAGACAAGGTAAGCATATAAATAAGGTAAAGGTATAAATCGGATACAAGTAAAATGAGGCTAAGTTTTAAAGTTTAGATTAAGAACACTTAGTATATAACATACAGAGTACAAAAGCCCCTTAACATACAAATTAGGTCACATGTAAAATATGGTGAGAAGAAATGAGTGAGAAAAATGGTGCATAAATAAGACGCTATTTTTTACATAAAAATTATTAACTTAGAGGTTGAAGCATGTATTTCCTCAGCACTTGGACTTAAAAAAGGCACTGTGTTTAATCTTTACATCTTGTAGCATAAATTAACTCCCAAAACAGCTTGAATTTTTTTGTTCAATAAGAAAAACATATCAGGCCTACAGCTATTTTCAATGAGAAACACTCAGGAAAATAAAGTTTTATTTTATTTGGAATCTGAAGTTTCATGGATGCCTAGTTATTTCAGTGTAAACAATAAAATAGCCAGCTTACTTATTAGCCTCATTTATCATAGGCAATCAGGTACTGGGATCATGCCAGCCAAGGAATGGCAAGGATTGCCTAACTGTATTTTATTAAATATCTGTAATAGAGAATGGATATCAAAGTATATATAACAGGTTCACAAGATGGAGTTCTGCACAGAACCATTAATGAGTGCCAGAAATAACCCAGGAATTTATGAAGAAATAATAAACTCAAAGGATTTTTCACGTTTGGAGAACCATCATTAATAGCAGTAAAACCATCTTAGTTCATAAGGACTGTAAGTAGACAACACATTTATATAAGCTCTGATTTAATGATTGGGAAAGAGGGGAAAAAATGAAAACATAATTCCTTACAACAGTGCAGAGTTCAGAAATGCATAGCCAACTTGATGCATAAATTTTATTTTGTAACTTTTTAACAATTTATTTAGATTCAATTAATTAACATATAATGTATTATTTGTTTCAGGAGTACAGGACTGTGATTCATCAGTCATATATAATACCCATTGCTCATTACAATACATACTCTCCCCAATGTCATAGATTTTAGCAACCAACTCTAACCAAGGCCACTTTTGTTTCTCGTAAAGGATGCTTTTTATTGATATTGATGATGATGGTAGAAGTGGTGTGGTGGCAGCAACATTTTAGAGCAATTACTACGTGAATCTATTAGCATTGTAGTATATATAAGCAAAAACTCAGAAAAGCAGGACAAATCAGCTTTTACTTTAATAGTTTTTCCCACTTTTAGCAAAGCATGTATACTCCTGAATTTTTAATCATTTAAAATTAAATACATAAAGAAAATAAGATGATGAACTCTAGAATTATATTCAAGTCACTCCCTGCTTTAAGATCTTTGGCGATTCTTTAACACTTTCAAGACAGAATCCAATCATAGCAATATAAAGCTGTTTTTTTTTCATTTGTTTCCTATCTAATTCTCTCATGTTTAGCCATTCCTCCACTCACCCTACAGAGTTCAGCCAAACCTGTGACTGGCAGGTCCCACAATATATGTATGCGTGTGCATGTGCGCATGCGTGTGTGTGTGATATGCTTCTGCACATTCTATTCCCCTACTTGGAGTAATATATTCCACAATTTTTCTAAGATAACCTACACACATCCTTTAATATTTGGCCATCCCCCCATGCATATGGCATAGAATATCATCACATCAGTTATCAAACTATATTCTAAAGGTTTGTTTTCCTGGATTTTTTTTCCCTCTAGTATACTGTAATCTTTACAGCAAGAAACCGCATTTTTCATCTTCAGAGTCTCATTGCCTAGCACACATTAATCCATCATATTCATTCTACAAATGAACAGATTTAGGCCAAATAAATTATTTTCCCAATTTCATAGGCCAATTAATGGCAGGTTTAATATTAGACTAAGACTTCTGGCTAAGACTTCTATCTCCTAGTTCAATGCTCTTTCCATAAATATACCTACAGATACCAGATCAGAAGGATATTGTCACTAAAACCTAGAATGTTCAAGGCAGATACAGAGCTAAATGGAATATAAAAAAAATAAGTGCTTTAAAAACAAAAATAAAACACAAGTTAGTTATGATGGATTTTCAAGGAATAGGAATAGGTGATAAAAAGAAAAGTCAGAAAAATACTATCTTAAAAGTAAGAATTATGTGGGAGCTATTTCAGTAATATATACATTTTACTCATAAATATGAGTAAGTAAATAAATGCATCTGTAATCAACTCATCAAAGTTCAAAGGAATTAAACATTTTTCTTTAACCATAACAAAATGAGGGGTAATGTATGTAGCTAAAAATCAGTAAGATCAAGCATTTATGCCAAGGTAATTGGCACAATAATTTATTCCAAGGTAAAAGGGGGTGTTAAAGGGGGTAGCTTTATTTGGTTGTATAAGTTACCTTTTACTGGGCAAAAAAAAGGTAAAGAGAGTAATATTTTAACTTAAGTGAAAAATGACCAACTTAAGAAGAATGGACTGAAAGGGATCAGAGAAAGCATTTCTGAAAAAGAAATATCTGAGATACATTCCTGTCCACCTTTCAAAATAAAGCAGAAAATATGAGGTAGGGAAAAAGGAAATATACTTCAGGTAGAAGGAACAAAAGTATATTCAAATGCATGGAGGGAAAAACAGCCTGTGGATATAGGAATCCACAGTTAAAAGGAGGAGGAAGCAAGTGGTCCACAGACAGAAGACATAGCAGGGACAGGATCATAAATCTGGGCCTTATATGTCATGGAAAGAATCTTGGTTTTATCCAATAAGTTAATAAAGATCCAGAGAAGGCATCTGATTGGGAGAATTATTACATCAGCTGTTTTTTACAAATATAATCTTGGCAGCAGCCTGCATGGCAAAGAAGAGTAGGGACAAACAATAGGCCAGTATAAGAGTGCATGAGAAATGAAGACCCTAAAGTAATGGAGATAGAAACGGAGAGTAAAAGACTGATTTGAAAGACATTCAGAATATAGGACTGGCAGATTTGGTGATCATCAGATTATGAGAGGGAAGATTAACCCCAGGTTTTAACTTGAGTGTAATACATTGGCGGTGGCACTAACAAGATCATGAATGAGAAGGAAAGTGAGACTCGGTGGGAAATAAATTAGTTCAAGTTTGGACTTGTGAAATTTGACAGTGCTGCGGGATATAGATGTGGAAAAGTTGCACAGACAACTGTATATACATTTGGAACTCAATCTAGTTCTGGCAAGAGATAAAGATTCTGAAAACATTAGCATATAGGTGGGAGCTAAAACTAAAATAATTGGGTCAGACTTCTAGGTAGGGTATATTGAGTGAGAAGAGTCATATCAAAGAGAAAGAGGCTCTAAGAAACAAGAATGGGAAAAGATGAGAATTTAAGAAAAGAGTAAAAATGCAGAAGCTAAGGAAGCAAAACCTCCCAGGAGATTCAACAATAACAAATATAGGAAAGTCAAGTAAGATAAAGGTTGAGAAAGGCTGGCAGGATTTGGAGGTCACTGGAGACCTTTACTACGAACCATAAGGTGGAATCCTTATACAAGAAACTCAGAGACGGTTAAAGAAATGTTCATTTCAAAGGGATAAAATTATGTCCCTTAATGAATTCAAGATAAATGGTAGGTTTGAACAAATTCCCATGTAAAGATAAAAGCTATGGAATGTAAAAAAGAACTGGTATAATGCTAAACTCATTAAAACTGTGTAGGAAATAAGAGACCATGAAGATAACATTCACTACGGACACTATCTTTGGGCATCCTCTAGCTTCATTCAAGTATGTCTCTGTGAATTAAAAATGTGTCAAGGACATGAAAAATTCTGAAAACACTGACTAAGCACAACGTCACTGCTCTCAGTTTAAAAATGTATAAAACCAGGAAAATAGGATTTGTGTTTCTCTACAATCTTGAGCTCTAGTTCTTATTTGGGTCCTAAATAATATTTTTAAAATGCTCAAACAGAAATCCTCACACAAAATTTTGATTAGTAAGACCAAGTTTTAGCCTCTTGCAAACTACTCAGCGCTACCTCAGGCAGGCTTGTAGATGAAGATCAAAACAGGGTAACAGACAAAAATTAACCTGACATGGATCATAGACTTAAATGTTAAAGCTGTAAACTTCTAAAAACGTAAGGGAAAAAATCTTGGAATGGGCAAAGATTTCTTAAAACACAAAAAGCACAAAGCCTAAAAGAATAAATTATAAATTGGACTTCATCAAAATTTAAAACTTTTGGCACTTTGAAGATACCATTAAGAAAATCAGAAGATAAGCCACAGAAAGGAAGAAAATACTTTAAATACCTATCTCTAAAAAAGAATTTGGATCCTGAATATACAAAGAACCCTTACATCTTGATAATAAAAAGATAAGCAACCCAATTAAAAATGGGCAAATGATTGGAACAGACATTTCATAAAAGAAAATACACAAATGACCAATAAGTACATCAAAAAGATACTCAAACATCATTATACTGAATTCCAAATTAAAGCCAAAAGAATACTATGACATAGCTATTAGAATAGTTAAAATTAAAAACATGGACAAATGTTTATAAGGATTGGAACAACTAGAACTTTCATGCATTGTAAAATGTAAAATGTTACAAACACTTTAGAAATCAGATCATTAGTGGCTTACAAAGTCAAGCACACACCTACTGTATGACCCAGCAATTCAAATCTTGGGTATTTACCCAAAGGAAGCGTGAGCATATATCCACATGAAAATTTGTATGTAAATGTTCACAGCAGCTTTATTCTATACCAAAACCCAGAAACAACCTAAATATTTTGCCCGCTGTATGGATAAACAAATTGTGATATAGTCATGCAATAGAATACTACTTAGCAATACAAAAGGAATGAACTACTGATACATACAATAACATGGATGAATCTTGAAAACATCACATGAGTAAAAGAAGGCAGGCAAAAGAGTACATACTGTGTGATTCTGTTTATAGAAACGGTGAGAGTAAAACTAACCTCTACTAATCAAAAACAGATCATTGGTTGCTTGGGCTAGACTAAGCGAAGACTGAGGTGAGGTACAAGAGAACTTTCTGGGATGATGGAAATGTTCTACAGCTTAACTGTGGTGGTGATTACACATGCATGTAAGTATGTGAAAAGTCATCAAAATGTATATGCATAATGACGTATGTAAATTATACCTCAATAAAGTTTATTCACACACACACAAAATGGTACAATTTCAACTTTTGTGTTATGAGTGCCGTGATCTATGCCACAAGAACATACTATGTGTTAAGAATACATACAACCATATTCTTTAAAATATTCCCAACTAAATGAATGAATCTGCATGAAATTCTATGGACTGCACACTCCTTAGGGTATTCAATACAGACTATAAAGTTTGGCTTCTTTGGGCTTGGCTTCTTTGTGATATGCAACAGAATAGCATGGGGACATTATCCTTAAAGTTCATGTCCTTATTAGATATAAAAGTAATATGGTAAGGTCTCCCTCAATATAATACCCCTTAAAGTGTCCAAGGCAGACTTCCTCAATCTGAAAGACATACCACAAATAGCATTAAGATACTATTCTATTACTGATTTAACAAACAGCCTTGTTCTTGGGGCCAGAACAACTAAGCACTGTTTAAGGTCAAAGCTATAGAAACAATGAATAAATTTTATAACCACATCCTTTTAGATTGAAGTTATTTAAGAGTGAACATTGGACAAGAGGATAAGAAATTTGTCAGTTGATGGAAAATATATTTAAAACAAATAAACAATCTAATAATGTAAGTAAAATTTTAAACAAACAAATATAAAGCACAGTGCTTTATACTCCTCATTTAACCTTCCCAACTTTGAAATTACCATACCCATTTTACACATGGGGATATTCAAGCATAGGGAGACTAAGTAACTTGGTAAAGGTGACTCAGCTAGTAAATGACAGGATAACCCACACTCTTAACCACTCTGTTTCCTTTAAGAAAGAAATGAGGAAGGAAGGAAGGAAGGAAGGAAGGAAGGAAGGAAGGAAGGAAGGAAGGAAGGAAAATGGGAATGAGGGAAGGGAGGGAAGGAAGGAAGGAAAGGAAGGGAGGAAGGAAGGAATTCTATATTCAAAAGGTGAACTCCCGATGCATTAAATACTTAAATATGAAAGGTAAAATTACAGAACTATTAGAAGAAAACGTAGGAAAATATCTTTGCAATTTGTTGATCAGAAGGACTTTTTAATGCCCACAAAATAAAAAATTTTAAGTATATTAAAATTAAGGATCCATGTACCACTGTCAAAATCAAC
This sequence comes from Ailuropoda melanoleuca, assembly GCF_002007445.2. Lineage (NCBI taxonomy): Eukaryota > Metazoa > Chordata > Mammalia > Carnivora > Ursidae > Ailuropoda > Ailuropoda melanoleuca. The sequence goes on along the minus strand of NC_048232.1, from coordinate 27,616,151 downwards.
ACATGGTGACACACTGGGAAAATATCTGCCATGTCTAAAACCACCAAGAGATTACTATCTCAGATAGAGGATTCTGGGAAACCAACAAAAAATGGAAACCCAACCAAAAAGGCAAAGGGTATGAATAGCCTATCCATGATAAGGCAAACACAAACAACTAGCAAGGATATGAAGAAATGATCAACCTCCCTGGTAAACAGAGAAACGTATCACAGCAACCAAACTATAAGATTCCATTTAACAGCACTTACATTAGCAAAATGTAGGACATTCTACAATATCAAATGCTGGCAAAACTGGGAAAAAGTAAAAATTTATATACAATTTTGGTGAGGGTAAAAATTGGTGTAGCCATTTCAGAAATAATCTGGCATAATTTAGTGATATTAAATACATGACTAATCTATTACACAGCAATACCACACCTGGATATATATACCCAGAAAAACTCTTTCCACAGCCATTAGCAACATATATGAAGATGCTTATTACAAGATTATTTGTACTCAAGAATTGGAATCAATCTGGGCATCCATCATTAGGGGAAATGATAATTTGTGCTACATGCAAACCATGAAATATTAGACAGAATCAATGAGCTAAATGTACATAGAGCAACATGAACAGATATCAAACAATGCTTAGTGAAGAAAGTAAAATATATAGCAAAATAGCAGTTATATAGATGTAAAACACACAAATAACATTATTTTGCAAGGACAGAGGGATAACCACTAATATATATAAAACATACTAGATTGGGTGCAAGTGAGGGTTGGGCAAGAGTTGAGATTGGGAATTAAAAGGAAAAATTATAATCCAAATAATGAGGGTATGCCTCTAAACAATACAAACCTAACTTTGTTATCTGAAATGTTTTAAGTGATACAGTTACGTCAACTATTAAATTTGATAAAGTTATGCAAATGGTTAAGAAATCCCTTTTTCTGGGATGACTGACTATTCCTTACAATACATCTTGGTCTTAACCATGATAAATTTGAAAATTCATGGCATTCAGTTCTTCCTGGTTACCGTCATAAACATGGTCGAATGGCCTAAAAAAAAGGAATACTGAGCTTAAAGCTGTAACCTAGTCAAGCTAACTAGTAAAAGGAACTTGGCAAAGTCATTTTACTTCCCTGAACGTTTGCTTATCTGAAAAAACAAATTTGAATGATTCTCTAAATCTCTCCAGCTCTGAAATTATTTGTTTTCCTAGTACTTATTCATACGGAATTATTTTCTCTTTCCCCCAACTGTTTACTCCTACCCCCACCAAAAAACAACAAAAACAAGAACCCCCCCCCAAAAAAAAAACCAAAAAAAACACAACAAGATCAAAAGATACTTAGAAAAGTGATGTAGCAATAGGAATGAATAACAGCTTCTCAAGGTAGAAAGGAGAAAACACTAAAGAGATACAGTGATTTTTCACAGCCTTTTCAAGTATGTAAGGTCTAGAGTATTTCAGCCCAAGTTCAGACAATCTACTCCTTGAAGGATTTACCACATGTCACCATTACCTCTTCTAAAATGTAAGTAAAAGTCTCTCGTGGAGTTTCTACTTGAAGGCCCTAAACTTCAGCTTATCTGTATCAGTTTTCAGATAAAAAAATATGATCTCCAAAAATCCCTTCCATAATAAACATGTAAGATTCCAAGAGAAAAATGAATTTTTAAATTAACAAACTAGTCATACTCTGAGCATCTAACAAGAAAGAAAGCATTCAATTAGAAGTGTGGATTAAATGGGGATAATGACCTTAAGAATAAGGAAAATTAGAATATATCATAGGTTGGTGACCATGGACAACTGAGATATCTAAAAAACAATGGTATCACATATTATAAAAAGAAAATTGAAACCAGAATATTAAAAATATCTAAAAACCAAAATTAAGATATTTACAATACCTAAAAATTTGAAACTATATTTTAAAGGGGAAAATAGAAGACTTGCAATATTCTTAGAATACAACAATAAACATGAGAAATCGACATCATTCCCTTATTTATCTCCCATTCACATTTAATTTTAAGTATGGATGGGGAAGGGGGGAGGGGAGTGGGAATTAAGAGGTCACAAAACATCTGTTACTAATAATTCCAGCACAGATGTAGCTGTTACTGCAAAAGCAATGAAGTTGTTCCCAGGCTGCCATACTATAAGGTCTCCTACCAACAGCCATAGTTTATACTCAAACTCCATGTATCAAGTCTCAATAAATACACAAAGTTGATTATGAAGAGAATTGTCAATATGGACAGATATGTGCAATCCCTATAAATACAGTAGGCATGTATTAAATAACAGGAAGATGTTTGAAGAAATAAATGAGATAAAGATAACTTTTAAGAGAATGAAAAAATAATAACATTTCATAGCTATAATACAAGTGCAGACTTACACTTGGCTGTTTTTGCTTTACCTTTTGGAATCTTTCAATTTATCTACATCTAAATAATATACTTCAAAATATGTTTTAACAAAATTAATGAATTGAGTTCTAAATATTAAAATTTTCTCTGAAAACAATTGTAAGGGAGATTTTACTTATCAGAGAACACTGTTATGTTTAAGTGCTATAGAATACTGCCATCTTTTCAAACTACCCAGTTCCATGTTAACAAGCAGTATAACCCACCATCAAGGTTAAAAACCTAGACATGCTCATATACACCACACTGAAAATTTTTATTAGTTAAATTGATGACCTAAGAATGCTTCCTCTAAGAATACAATTCTGTAAACACTATCCCATCCAAAGCAAAGATTATTTCCTAAAGCAAAGCATGTATAATAGATTACATTTTAATTGAGGTTACTAAAAACTTGTTTTATTAGGTGTATATCCATTAATTTTCTTTCAATTTACATCTAGTTTAATGATATTTTACTAATATGATGTACAAAATATAGCCTTCTAAAAAGTGTTTGTAAAAATATTTCCTAGCCATGGTACTTTCCTAGTTTAAGATTTTTAAGATTTTCTTTCAACAATGGACTTTTATTCTAGCTTCTATCTCTATTGGAGAGGAACAGACATTTCCCCATAAATTAGTGATCATGCTGCAAATATTAAGAAGCCTTTTCCAATCCCATATACCATTCTACAATTTCATCAAGTCCTCTAACCTTTCATTACACTTTTACATATTAATGCATATCTTCTTCCAACATCTACATGATTTTTCTTCCTCTCTACTACAATTCAATACAGGTAGTTGAGAGTAGTTAACAATATGATTCCACATGATGTTGCATCTGTGTTTACATATGGCTCTAATCACATGCTTAAAAGTAATTTATACAGGGGAAAGCAAAAAAGGAGAAAAAAACCAAAAACACAATTATGGGAAATGATTATGTTATTTTTAAAGTATCATTTCCAATTTGATAGAACTTTCTCACTTCTCACAATATGCTTCGAAGCAACTAAAATTGCAAACAGAGGGTACAAACTTTCAAAAATACTATAAACTAAAGAAAGAAAAAATAACGAAATATTCCATATGATTTTACGTAAAGCTCATCTTAACAAATGACTGATGCTTTTCAATTTATAAGATACTTTAAGTTTTGCTTCATGCCACAATCATATATGATATGGCTTTGTGGTAAACTTCTCCAGTTCATAAAAGTAGTAAGTGAATCACACCTATTTACTACTGAGCTCTAGGAATTAAGTGAACACCAAATTCAAGAAACATCTGTCAGGAAATGTAAAACTGTATTTATATGTCCACACACACTCTTGAAAAACCATGACACCCTAAAATGAGAAATTCACACAGGCTTACCTGGTAATTCAGGTAATTCCTACCTAATTCAAGAGAAACAGTATCACTATTGCATTATGATACTGCTGTTGGTGCATTTATAGAAACACCATTAAAAATAATTAGGGAAATAAATATTTTTAACATTTGACCTAACAAAAGGCTTCCAAAAGTTTACAGTTATATTAATGTAATTATATGGACACACACCAAAAATATACTATTAAATACATCAAGTCTCATGTAATTATTTATATGTGAAAGTTATAATACCAACTTACACAGTATGAAAAGAATTCATGAATACAAACATACAATAATTATCAAACTACACTTTTTTGCTGCATTTAAAACATCAAAACAAACTTGTATTTCTTAATTTACAATTGATAAATGTAAAATTTATACGCTACCTAATTCTGATTCTTAACTAGAAGGGAAAGGAAAAAATAAAATCTAAAAATCACTAACATCTGAGTGACTGCTGGTTAAAACCTTCTTTAGTTGTTGTCTGCCCAACCCATGTATAGTTTAAGTTTATGTAAGTTATGGGAACAAAATTAGACAGAATTAACAATCAATTAATTGCATTTTTTCTTAATCATATTTAAGTTTACATCTTTTAACACCTAAAATATATGTTTTCAGGGAATCTTACAATGAATAAAAAAGGTTAAAAAGTATAGTAAATATGCAAGATAAATACAGGCCAATCATTACATATTCTTTTCCAAACCTAACAACATATAAAAAAACTTAAAAAAAAAAAAGCAGCAATACAACTGGTCTAAAGCAAGACTAAATTGATAGCAATATCAATCTCAGTATTTAAAAAGCTCAAATTTATAAAATTGTTCAAGTTAAAACATTTCTACTTCTTTCCATCGTAGCAGATTAGAAAATGCTTATGCCTAATTTACCCAGGGCTAGTTTTAAGTAACACTAAGACCCAGAATTACACCAAAGGTCCCTATTAATGCAGAGGTCCCAATCAACAGGAGATAGAGAGACTTATGGTGTTACTACACCAATAATCATTTTTGTTAGCATCCTCTACTGGTGGTTTCCAAAGACAGCAAGTGGAAATGGTGCAAATGACAGAAAAATATGTAACTGCTATTCCATTTAAAGTGAATTAATCAGCATATGGTCATTAGTAGCTAGAGCACATTTCTCTCCCCCTCTCCAAAATGCATACATACTTACATATGAAAACCACACAGAGTAGAAGTGGAAAATTAGAAGACATATTTTTAAAATACAACAAACAAAGCATTGCATTACAAAAGGTAAAAATCGATTTTACGCAATCCTAATGCCACTCCTTCACAGATGACTAACATCATCACCATAAAGTTACTACCTAATGTTTGATGTTTTAGCCAAGCCTTGCTCAATTGGTTTACCCGTCAAGTTACATTACTTGATTCTCCCATTAATATCCTACTCTGCAGGTATATTCTAGAAAAAAATTAAAATGTTTTACTGGAGGCTTAGTAGTAAAATCTGCATATCTTATTTCCAAATGAACAAAAAATTATTTACATATAAATAACAACAAAGTATCTCTATGACTATCGCCCACTGTACACATCATTTATTCCCTCATTAAAAAGATTTAAGAGTTAACATTTTTCATGCAATTCTCTCCAATAAACAACTGCAACTTAAATATGACTGCGTTGCTAAGAAATATTAACCAGCACCTATTCTGAGGTTTCACAACACAATGGCATATAACTTCATTTTTAATTTGCAAATTATAACGCTTAATCAAATAGCAGGGCTGTAATCATCGGCAATGGATGAAATGCATTTGAGAACAAAAAGAAATACGAGGACAGAGGCAAAAGTGATGAAAATGGAAGATACCTGTAGTAGTACGGTGCTATCTTAAACACCTTTTGTTTTCTGAGAGTAATGCATACTGCAGACAAGACATTTTGTGCTAAACAGCCCAAATCTGTTTTTCTAATATTAAACACAAAGGAAAAACACTGACAGCAAGCGTGGTAAATAAATCCCTCCCTTGAGAATGAAAGCAGCAGACAGGAGGGGGCTGACATACATGCAGGAGAAAACTAAACACCATCTTTTTTCTACCTGCACAAGTTGCCATTTGCTGCAGCGATCGAGAACCTTTTTCCTGTTGATTTCAAGTACCTTTCAGGATAGCTTTTTTCCCCTTTAAGTCATCTGTTGATATGCCTTATGAGTGTAATATTCATATCACAGGATCTTTAGGAGAAAAATCCATTCTTTCCTGTTCAGGTAAACATGTTTACAGCAGCTGCACAGACGCTGGGTGGTTCAGACTCACATGTCACACACATGTCGTCAGCAACAAGAAAAGCCCCTTTCTCTGGCGATGAACATTTTAAATAAGGTAAAAAGCGAGCAGCCCTTTCCGAACCAACTTACCTTTCATAAAGCCACATCAGCAACAGTGGCAACAGCTCAATATAGCACACTATTTGACGCTAAAACAGGAAATTAAAATTGCAATAGCCTATGCTCCGCTCCTTGCTGTAACAAGTCATCGCTCCACAATGACGATACCAAATACTAGTTATCAATCATAACTAACAGACGTCTTTAAAACGCAAATGTTTATTTTAATAACTAAAATCATTCATGAAAGCAGTGATTTTAATGTCGGCTCAAATATATTAAAAATATTTTTACGATTGGAAGGAAACATCTTGAAACAGCTTAAAATCTTCGTATCTGCTTCTAGACAGGAAATCCCACACAAAATCTAAAATTGCCAGGAAAGGTTACAAAACCTCGCGTTTCGCATCCCAGAGGGGAGGGAGAAAGGGAGCCTGGGGGGGTGGGGCGGGGGGGGGGGCGCGAGAGAGTTTTTACTTAAACACGTATTTCCTCATTTTCTGGAAAAAACAGCGATCCCATTATAGGCGCATTTATTTCCCTACAGTTAAAAACTCGTTTTAAAAATAACGTAGGAACCAAAACGAGCCCCTCGGTCCGAAATGTACATGTAATTCCTTATATAGACTCGGCTGCAGCCAGCGGCAGGGCCGTTGCCGCCCATTATTATACAAACAGGTACCGGGCCGGCGCGGGCGGGGTATCTCGCCCCGCGCTCCCGCCGCCCCCGGGCGGAGAAGTCTCGCCCCTCTCGCCACAGGAACTGTCCAGACAATAACAATCAGCAGACATTTCGCTGCTGAACAAGAGGGAGAGAAAGCACAGAATCGCCCCCAAGATAAGCAGAAATACAATCAACTTACAACGTCTCTCCAAACTGGAAAAGGCGACTGTGCAACAACAACCACATGTTCGGGTCTCGCTCTCTCTTGCTGTCTCTTGCTGTCTCTCTCTTTCTCTTATTTATTTTTTTTAACTCTCACGCCAGGCAGAGGGGTGTGTATTGCCCCGGCACATCAGCACAAATCAATAAACACTGCAGCTGCAGCGAGAGCAGCAGACCAGTGCGTCCGTCGGTCCGTCTGCCCCCTCCCCCACTCTCCTTCCACCCGAGACCGAGAGCGCCATCCAAGCTCCATTATCCGGCTTCAGCGCTCCGTGTGTCCGGCCCAGGTAACAACTTCCCCCAAAAACCGAAAGAGAAAAATGAGAGGCGTACGCACAGAACCCCATCCCAGCGCGGAGAAGGAGTCTCCCCCGGGGAGGGGGTATCTGTCTGTGGTGCTTCCCTGTCTCTAAGACCAGGTAACAACTCCACAAACACACCCGCTGCCCAGCTCGCCGCCATCCACAGATCTCCCACAGCAGCAAGTAGGTGCCCGCTCCTGCCCCGTCTCCCCTGCCGCCCCGCCAGCTCCCCGTGGACCTCACTCGCGGGGCTCGCCTGGGCGTCCCCGGCCGGGGGCCGAGGGCACAGTGGCCGGAGGCGCGGGGGAGGAGGGGCGCTTAGGGACCCGCGCCTCCGCTCCGCTAATCCCCATTCCGCGAGCGCGCCTCGCCGGCCGGTCACAACTTTACCGCCGCCGGCCAAGCCCGGTCCGCCAGCGGCGCGCACCGCCGGCGCCCGCGCACACGCGCGCACGGACGACACGCAGCCCGCGG